>NW_025048726.1:540000-840000 GCF_018831695.1 Puntigrus tetrazona
GCTCTAGTCATCACGTGTTGGACGTGAAGCAGCACTTCGCCAAACAATCGGTGTTTGACATCAAAGCACCGTGAGATTGCTTCGAAGCGTCTGCTCTCTACAGACGTCACACAGTGGCTCCATCGAGTCACCAAGCTTTGATTTAGACCAGCATTTCTATTTTCTCCTTGTATTACTTACTGTTATTGGTAACGATACATTTTTTTCGGTCCTGAGTTCTTGTGCGGGGTCGTAGGGAAAGGCTCTGGCGTTACCTGTGTGGATGAGTTTGACGTGTCTCTGCAGGTATCTGTCGATCATGAAGACCTTGTTGCAGCCTGGATGAGGACAGGGCCTCTCCCGCACCTCCTCGTGATGCTCCTTGATGTGTTTCTGAGGCGGGACACGTTCAGTGAGTTCAGCTCATAATGTGAGTGGACGGGTGTTTAGGTGATCAGCAGTACCTTCATGCCGTCGGCTCCCCTGTAGACGGCCGTACAGCCCTGATGAGGACACTTGTAGATGGTGGGAAGCTCCTCTCTGCACGACAGTAACTCAATATGAGATTTGATTCATTGAGTCACCTGACTTCTGCTAGCGAACAGGTTAAGAGTGCTAAACACTTGCACTGATAACAAAAGCATTCTTATTGGCTGAATGAGAGTCATAAAGCGACATTTAAGGTCATTTTACCGCTCTGCCTTGATGTTGTTCTTCCAGCCAGGCTTGGGTCCAGGTTTCCTTCTGGCTTTGGGTACCAGCGTCTTGGCTTCTTTGCTCTTTGAGGAACTGAAAGGACGCAAGATTGTTTAATTCTTCCTGATAAATCTTTCATCTTTCTTCAGAAAAATGAAATTCATATGGATGCGAATGAATTAGACCTCTCCTGCGCGCCCGTGCTCTATTCTAGATCATCATTTGTGGTTTCTGAAGCTACTAAACTCTGAATTGTGGATATTTACCGCTTGTCAGTGTTCAGATCTAAGCTGTCCTCAGATGAGCCACTCTTCCTCCTGTCCTCACACTCCTCATCACTCAACAGGTTCCTGAAAACATTGAGAATGTCATCATCTGCATCGCCAACAGATCTTAAAGGGATTACATGGGTATAGCTTAATATAAAGTAAATTATGCCACTTATTGAAATATGCAATAGAAATCCATGAAAGATGTATGTTTTTTTTATGCAACAAGAGAAGCGATGGATGAGTCGGGGAAAAAGTAATGGTAAGATGCCTGTAGATGAATAAAACTTCCTAAAGACCAGTTTTTGTCTTCTCCAGCTCTGAAGCCTTTGACTATTTTTGTAGACCACAGCTACCAAAACAGCTTACAAACGGTTAAGACAAGAAATGCGACGCCATCCTGTTAGGACGTAAACATACCCATGTTTATTATGTCACGGCAGAGTTTCTTATTACGGATTTCCATTGATATCCATGGCATTTAAACTTCTTGAGGGGGAAAAAAATCTTGGCACAGCATTTGGTTTAAGCCTATGCCTATGCCTATATCTATCCCATCCTGCAAGCTCCCCACAGTCCCAAAATATCTATAAAACAATGCTTTTTTTTTAAAATGACAAACCATTAATGGATTTTCTTCTACATACAGTGCCTTGTGAAAGTATGAGGCCCCCTTGAACTTTGTGACCTTTTGCCACATTTCAGGCTTCAAACATAAAGCTATAAGACTGTAATTTTCTGTGAAGAATCAACAAGTGAGACACAATCATGAAGTTGAACGAAATTTATTGGACATTTTAAACTTTAACAAATAAAAAAAACGGAAAAATTGGTTACTTTCAGTGCAGCAAACTCTCTCCAGAAGTTCAGTGAGGATCTCTGAATGATCCAATGTTGACCCAAATGACTAATGATGATAAATAGAATCCACCTGTGTGTAATCAAGTCTCCGTATACATGCACCTGCACTGTGATAGTCTCAGAGGTCCGTTTAAAGCACAGAGAGCACCATGAAGAACAAGGAACACACCAGGCAGGTCCGACATACTGTTGTGGAGAAGTTTAAAGCCGGATTTGGATAAAAAAAGATTTCCCAAGCTCTAAACATCCCAAGGAGCACTGTGCAAGCGATAATATTGAAATGGAAGGAGTATCAGACCACTGCAAATCTACCAAGACCTGGCAAATCTACCAAGACCACTGCAAATCTACCAAGTCCTTCTAAACTTTCAGCTCATACAAGGAGAAGACTGATCAGAGATGTAGCCAAGAGGCCATGATCACTCTGGATGATCTACAGCTGAGGTGGGAGACTGTCCATAGGACAACAGTCAGTCGTATACTGCACAAATCTGGCCTTCATGGAAGAGTGGCAAGGAGAAAGCCATTTCTTAAAGATATCCATAAAGTGTTGTTTAAACATCTGGGAGACACACCAAGCATGTGGAAGAAGGTGCTCTGGTCAGATGAGACCAAAATCAAACTTTTTGGCAACAACGCAAAGCGTTACGTTTGGCGTAAAAGCAATACAGCTCATCACCCTGAACACACCATCCCCACTGTCAAACATGGTGGTGGCAGCATCATGGTTTGGGCCTGCTTTTCTTCAGCAGGGACAGGGATGATGGTTAAAATTGATGGGAAGATGGATGGAGCCAAATACAGGACCATTCTGGAAGAAAACCTGATGGAGTCTGCAAAAGACCTGAGACTGGGACGGAGATTTGTCTTCCAACAAGACAATGATCCAAAACATAAAGCAAAATCTACAATGGAATGGTTCACAAATAAACACATCCAGGTGTTAGAATGGCCAAGTCAAAGTCCAGACCTGAATCCAATCGAGAATCTGTGGAAAGAACTGAAAACTGCTGTTCACAAACGCTCTCCATCCACTCTCACTGAGCTGTTTTCCAAGGAGGAATGGGCAAAACTTTCAGTCTCTCAATGTGTAAAACTGACAGAGACATACCCCAAGCGACTTCTAGCTGTAATCGCAGCAAAAGGTGGTGCTACAAAATATTAACTTAAGGGGGCTGAATAATTTTGCACGCCCAATTTTTCCGTTTTTTATTTGTTAAAGTTTGAAATATCCAATAAATTTCGTTCCACTTCATGATTGTGTCTCACTTGTTGATTCTTCACAAAAAATTACAGTGTTATAGCTTTATGTTTGAAGCCTGAAATGTGGCAAAAGGTCACAAAGTTCAAGGGGGCCTCATACTTTCACAAGGCACTGTATTTCAGTAAAGTGTGTCTGTATGACCTACCTGTCTGAGAGATCACTGTCCGCATCATCTGCATCCATCAGCAGAGGTGCTACTGTAGTGGCGGGGTCGTCACAGGCCTGCAGGTCTGAAGAACGAACGACACTCGTTACGGTCTTTTGGAAAACAAGATACTATGCAACCTCAAAAAAAAACCTGTTTTGGCTGCAGGGTTACAAACAACTGGAGCCGCATGCTTCTAGCACCACTGGATCACAGTGCTGCCTTTGACAACATTGTCCTGGATAGAAATGTCTTCTATACACGTTAAGCGTGGTATGCCACAGGGCTCAGTAATAGGACTTCTGCCTTTCTCGTGAAATTGACAGATTTTTCCGTTTCCATTTTCAGATTGCATTAACAACATCAGAGTGGATGGCCCATTTAATCCCAATAGTGACCGTCAAGAAGGTTTTTATTCATAAAACTCTCACTAACGGGTGTTTTAGTGCAGTTTTCGCCAATATGATCTCAATTAAATATGTGCAGCGTTACAAGATCCGCCAAAAATTGTTTCCTAAAATCATCGTAGATGATAATGGCTCCATTGGTTTCAATGGGTCTATGATGCACTTGAGCTTAATGATGCAGAGAAGTTGCTAGTAAGGTTGCAATAACCAAAATATCTCAAATTTAATAATACAATACCCTCAAATTTCAGGGACTTAATCGGGGCGTCTAGAGATGTGAACAAGTTAGATTTCGGACTTTTTGATCACGGCTCTTACATAAACAGCCAAAAACAAGCTGATGCCTGTTCGTCAAGAATAAAAGGAAAAAACACATAAAATGACACGTATCTAATAAATTCTAGATCTTTGTCAAATGTGTGTGTAGAAGCTGTGTTTTCTCACCGTCTGCAGGAGCTTCCCCGGACCTCTCGGCGTCTTCACGCTGGGGTTCGTCGGCGTCGGGTCTGGTGTCCATCACGTAGGTGTGACCGTCCTCGCAGCCCCAGAGCACCTGCAGAGCCCCCCGGCACCGGCTCTCCAGCACCTCCCGCAGGTCGGGGCAGGAGCGGCAGGCCCCGGCGTGACCGTGAGCCCACGACACCAGGCCGAGCAGACAGCGTCTGTCTGAGGTGATGTGAGACCCTGCAGAGAGCGGGACCGTAAGACGAGGGCGGCCGGCCGGCGCCGAAACTAACACGTCTGAGAACGCCTACTCACGGAAAAGAGTGATGTCTTCCTGCGACGGAGAGCACTCGCTGCTGTTCCTGAAGGAGACAACACCGTCACTCACACAACCAGGCGCTTCCTGATTACCATATTTGTGTGTGTGTGTGTGCTCACCGGGCTCTGGCGGCGGGCGTCAGGTTGACCCGGTTCCTGAAGTCCAGCAGGATGCTGTGGCAGCGGTAGAACTGAGCGTGGCAGCTGTTGCAGATGAACTGGGACAGACGGGGGTCTCTGTTCATGGGCACCCCGAGCAGCTGCTGGAAGTCCGCGCAGAAGAGCGGGTAGACGGCGCAGGACTCGCCCTGCAGCTGCGCAAACGCCTGCCGCAGACGCCGCGTGGAGAACTTCCCGTGACAGAGCCGGCAGAAGCCCGTGCTCATCCGGCCTGTCGGAGGTCACAGGAGGGAAATCAGACAACGCTTCACGTCTCGTTCTCGTTGGGATTTCGTTTCTCGAATTCCGCTTTACATAAAGCCGTTTACAGCTACAGCAGCGATACGCTAACGCACCTTTAAACCGACGGGGTTACAAGCGACTTGCCAAGAAAGCGCAGAACGTAAATGACATTTTTCATTATCGCGTACGTATTTTAGGACTGAAAAAAGCATTTTGCATTATGTTTTCTGCTTCCTACCCACTGAAAAAAGAAAATTCTGAAATTCTGATGCTCATGTGAGTGTGTGTGTGTGTGTGTGGAGCCGGTCTCAGGGCAGGACACCCATGAGTGTTCTGAAGAAAGACTCTCTCCATCATGTTGTGTGAGGTTCTTTGCTGAACTTCTTCCTGACCGCTGATGTTCTCTCAGAGGAACATCATTCATCCAAAACCACTTCCTCCCCATCACACCAGACTCAGACCCACAGCTGTCAACATCTGCTGCTCTACAGGAGCTTCTCCAGCTCAGAGCAGGACAGAGTCTTCATCACAATCATCATCATCATCATCATCATCACCACCACCATCACTCCTCTCCTCACCGGGCTCGTCACGCGTGTCCGCCGTGTGCTCGTCGCTCTTGGCTCGTTTGCTCGCTCTTCCTCTCCGCGAATGTCGCGTCCCTCTCTTCATCATCGTCACTGATCAATACTTCATCGATGTTTGATCTGATTATGATTCACACGCGCCAATCATCTCATCTGCGGCCCACTGCACGCGGAGCTTGTTCAAAGGCTGCTTCGAGTAATACGGCTTATAAGCACGTAAACACGATACGATCTAGTATTTCAAGAAAACACGACGGCGCGTTACTCGGCCGGAAGCGCTCTGGTGTCAACAGGAGCGACGGATATGACGTGACCAGAACAGCCACACAGCGCCGCTCGTGTCCGCCAAGAGAACTGCAGCTACATCTGTATTCATCTAAATTAGATGTTTTAGTATTATTTAAAAACGATTATAGCATCTATATATATTTTTTGAATTAGGTTGTATTTCTATTTTTTTCGTTTCTATTTTTTTCGTCTAACACGTATGTTTTCGTTTTATGTATCTACAAATAGTATATACTTACTAATAACAATATTAACCGGGAAAGTAATGCATAAGTTTTTATTATAATTGTTTTGGAAAGTGTTTAATTTGCATGACACGAAAAAATAAATAAATAAATAAATAAAAGGTGTATATATATATATATATATATATATATATATATATATATATATATATATATATATATATATATATATATATATATATATATATATATATATATATATATATATATATATATTAATTAATTTGTTTGATTTATAAACAGATATTGGATTATGTCTATACGAATGTCCTTAGACTCCAAAAACCCCCAAATAATTTCCCCAGGCATCCGCGAGAGACGGGAAGTGTGTGAAGTCTCGCGGTACTCGGAGCTGTAGCAGAACAGACGAGTGTGGTGAAGTCTCGCGATACTTAGAGCGCCAGAGCAGCAGAGATGAGTACGATGTTCCGCTGAAAGCTGCTTAGTCGAGCGTTTAACGCGTCCTTGGATGTTAATTATCGGCATGGATCGTGAGTGAACGTGTTCAGGGTTCAGTAAATGTCAGTAATGGAGGTGAGCTCGGGCTGCCCGTCTCCCAAAGAGGAGGGCGAGCTGGAGGACGGGGAAATCTTCGACGACGAGCCGCAGCGGCAGAACGCGCGGCCTCCGCGCCGCGCCCGCCCCAGAAGAGCTCGTCTACCGGGCCCCGCTCTCAACAGCAGCGCCCCGGGGCCGCTGAGAGCGCTCCACCCGCCCTTCCCCTGCGGCCCCCGGCAGCTCGACGCCGCGCCGCGATCCGGCTTCTGGGAGCGCAGCCACGGCGCGCTGGGCCGCTTCAGATACCGGGCTCACGGAGCGCCGGACTGGACGCGGGGCTGGAACGAGCGATTCCCGGAGAATCACGGTTGCCGGACCGACTCGCCCGCCTGGAAACGTATCCTTATCTCAGCGACAGAACATCGCGAGAGTCTGATGACTCTCACTGCTGTGTTTATATCGTCATTTAATCTCGTTTTCCTTTGGAGTTTACCTGAAAAACGTACTACAGTGATCTGTAGTAAACACTGAAGTGTATTGTGCTCTATATATTACAGCATGTACGGTGTTAATGAATCTAACAGCATACTGTAGCATTAACTGATAAACTAATAAATACTGTGGTGTACTTTCGTTTTAACTACAGTGTAGTATAATGTCTCCTGTAGTTGTTGAATTAGTATTGGGTTTTGTTCAACACTTTACAATAAGATGTCAACTAACAATCAGTGAACAATACGTTTATTACAGTATAGTTAGCTTACATTGCCTTAATGTTAACAAACACAACATGTGGTTTTAATAATGCATGAGAAAATGCTGAGATGAATAAATTATGTGGATGTATTACCTGGAACTAATGAACCCTGTTGCAATCTGTTACCGAAACTTGTATATATTGAAATAATTTATGTATTATATTAAACTCGTATATATTAGTTGCAGTATATTGCCACAGCAAGCAACTATCGAATTGCCATACCATTACTGATTAAAGCACTTTACTGAAATATAGTTTGAAAACACTAGTATTTTCTATAAATCACTGCGGTATATTTTCACGTAGTCTTGCAGTGCTTACACACCATTGTTTTGATGCTTTTAATCAACCAAGTGTAGTCACCTTTATTAATATAGCGCTTTAACAATACGGATAGCATTAGGAGAACAGAGTAGTCCAGAAGGACAGCAGTGTCTATGACTCTACTTCCATATGCTCTGTTCTGATTGGCTAATCACAGTGTGTGCCCTTGTAGGTTAATGAACTTGTAGTTTTTCGCGTTTTCCCTGCTTTGGAGACATCCCAGTGAACAGACCGATAGGGATTCAGAGCGTCCGGTGCATCATTCGTGTCACGATGACAGCAGGCCGTGTTGTTAATGTGATGTTGTTACAGCTTCTTAACTTCGGTCTTTAGAGAAGGCGGCCGGGCGATGTCAGGCGCGGCGGCCGTCCAACAGCGCTTCTAAAGCCGAGAGCGTGGACGAGAGCTTCGAGGATCTGCTGTTGAAATACAAACAGATCCAGCTGGAGCTGGAGTGCATCCGCAAGGAGGAGCGCATGGCCCTGAAGCAGGAGCCGGCCCCGGCCCCGGAGGAGCCCGTCTCGGCTGTGAAGGAAGAGAAGAGGACCTTCCAGGCCTTCAACCTCAGGCCGCTGCGACAGAAGCTGCTGACGCCGGCAGAAAGAGACGCCCTGAACAGCAGAAGTGCTCTGGAGACACAGACGGCGGAGAAGGACAGCGGCCTGGAGCACGGTATCACAGATAGATCACCCTCCAACGCTCTACTGATAACTGCTGTGAGGTGTTCAGTAAACCCAGAATTATGATTTTAGAAGCCATTGACTCCAAAACACATTAAAGGGCACACACAGCTGTAGATATATGGGTATATTTCACACCAGGTCATTTAGTTCAACATAGTTCTTAGTTTTTGTCCAAAAACACGAATTTTGGGATCAAAAGCGTTCAGACATTGTTCAGTTTTTGTTGTAAGTCAGAAATGACAAGAAGGCAGCTTCCTGTAAGTCAACGTCAATGGAGAGCGTTTGATGGTTTTCCTCGGGGTGTGGGTGCGGTTTTCAGTTTACGACGCGTGTCAGCGTCCAGCTCAGTTCAGTATCTGTTTATTCAAGCCGGCAAAGTGTCTGCATCCGATCAAGCCGGAGGTTAATGAAAACCGATCGTCTTGTGTTTTGCGTCAGCAGTGAAGGACGAGGAGCTGGAGCCGGACCTCAGCGTCTCTGCTGTGAGCGACCAGACCCCCGTCATCCACGCCAAGGTACAGACATTAAGATCCGATTCACGTTTCTTAAGTTGATGCTCAGCTTTAACAAACGTTTGATGCTCTTTATAGTAGGGCTGCTCCGATACCCACTGCGTTTTTGGTACATTTTAAAGAAAGACGAGCTCTGTTGTGTCAGTCGCGTTTACACTCCAAAACTTTGGACCGCGTTTGAGTTTTTGCATCTGTGAAGAAAGCATTTTGATAGCAAAGTATGACGAAAATCGAAAAACGCATACAAAAATGTTGGGCTGGGTTTTTACACAAATTTCATGATTTGATTCTGTTCTCATTCGAAAGCTCTCAATTAAGCTGAAGCGCTACAGATCTGCCACTCCGTGTTAAACAGCGGCGAAACAGCATTTATTGTTTAAATACTGCAATACAATGGACAGAATTTCTAACGTGGGAGACTTTTTTTCATAATAAAAGCACAATGCTTATCGCGAAGTTTATTGTTTCGTCCATTAACTGAAAACAGGTTAGACTAATCGATTCTTGGGATTTAAGAATTGATATCGTTACATTAAAATGAGAATCCATTAATATCAAGACATTAATATTTTTTTCCCAGCCCCTAGTGTGCAAGGACCTTGAGTATTGGATGGAGAAACTAAAGGAAACGATTTGCATTAGTTGGCTTAACATGTACTTCCCATGCTTTAATAATGTGCTGTATGAGCATCATCATGATCACATGACTCTGATGTCAAATGCTCTTCAACTAACTTTTGGGTTTTGGCTCCCGTGTGTTAAAACGAATCTGTTGTTTGGAGCCCCGCTTGTTGGATCTTTAGTTTGAAACGCGCTGGCCTGGTTGCAGACGAAGATAAACTTCCATCATCAGATGTCGGTTGTCACTGTTTGTGCAGAAGGAGGAAGAGGATGACCTGTCGGAGCTCCAGCTGCGGCTCCTGGCCCTGCAGTCGGCCAGCAGGAGGTGGCAGCAGAAGGAGCAGCAGGTGCTGCAGGAGAGCCGGGAGAAGATCACCAGACCTGTCCGACTGTCTCAGGACAAGAGCGAGTCTCCGGCTGACAGGAGCAAGACGAGCGGCAGAGCGAGCGCTGTGTGCAGGGGCCCGGAGAGAGCGAGGGCCGCCCGAGCCAAGAAACCCGTCCAGCTGAGTAAGACACGCTCGCATCTGCGTAAAAGTGTGTGATGTGTAAAACATGTGCTCGTTGATTCTGTGTTTTGGAACAGATTAGTGATGGGTCGTTCTTTAAACCATTCGTTAATTTTGGACGATTCTTAAATGTGACTCTGGAGTAACGGGTCGTCTCGGGGAGTGATTTGTTCATTTGAGCAACATCCTATAGGTTCTGTGTGTTTGTTACACTTCTTCAGGTCAGCGGCAGCACAAACACAGATTTAAATGATCGCACACGTAAGGAATGAATCAAATCGGAAGAGAATTGATCTTTAAGATCTGTTCAATTAAAACCAAGTCAAGTCACTTGGTCACAAATATTATACTTTGCTGTGTGTCTGCCTCTGAGCGCAAGTGTAGCCGAACGTGGGAGCGCTTAGACCAACGAATAAGGTCCTGGCAGATCGCTAGGTCAGTTACTCACGGTTGAAAAGAATCGAATAGAAGAAGCTCACACGATAGGCGGAATCGAAATGTCTGATTCTGTGATTTGTAGTGTGTTTTGTGTTTCTGTGTGTGCGCGCCGCAGCCAAGCAGGCCTGGAGGAAACAGCAGTTGCGCACCTGGAAGCTGCAGCAACAGAGACAGCAGGAGGAGCAGAGGAGCAAGCAGGAGGAGGAGGAGGAGCGGAGGAAGAGGGAGGACGAGATCCGCAAGATCAGAGACCTGTCCAATCAGGATGAGCAGTACAACCGCTTCATGAAGCTGGTGGGCTCCAGGCATCGCTCCCGCAGCAAGGTGAGCCGCTCGAGCGGTGATACACGACCTGCAGACCAGCGATCGCCTGACCTCTGCTCTCTTACAGTCCTCAGACGCCGAGCAGAGAAAGCTGGCCAAGCAGAGTCTGGACAGCTCAGGAAACCTCTACCAGTACGACAACTACGACGAGGTGGCTATGGACACGGACAGCGAGACCAGCTCTCCAGGTACAGGAGACGAGCCGAGCGTCTCAAACTGACCCGAGCGTGTTCAGCCCGTAACCGTGTTCATGTTTGTGTGCAGCCCTGTCCCCGACGCACCACGACCTGCCGGTGTTTCCTCTGGAGTCCACACCCCACAGACAGGTGTGTTCAACCCTGTCAGTTTAAACGTGTTAACTAATATTTTAACGGCCCCACTCCCAGACCTGTGTGTCATCTTCCGTTTCAACGTTGACCGATCTGATGCAGGTGTTCCCTTAAGTTAAAGGCGGTGGGGTAAAAATGCTCCTAGATAATTCTTTTGTCTCATTTATTTCATACAAGAAGCTATATTACAGGAGCGGTGAGAACACACGAATGCTGTCCCAAATAATATCCTGAGCTGTAAAGCCACAGCAGAATTGGTGTGTGTCTCTGACTAATGTTTTAGCACATCTGATCTCTTCTGGAACTGCGGGTGGTATAATAGCTAAAAGCTGACTCCCCTTGTTTTGAATGAATCCTTGGTATTTCTAACTGACTGGGTCCTAATGATCTGAGTGCTCTGTTAGAATTATATTCAGTGAGCATATCTGCTATATATTCGGGTGCTATGCCATTGAGTGATTTCGAAACAAGTAAAAGTACTTCAATCCTAAATGTAACTGGAGGCCAGTGTAAGGACCTGAGGACTGGTGTGATATGCTCAGAGATTGTCTAATTGTCTTTTTGGGAAAGAGTGAGGAGACCGTTACAACAATCCACCCTGCTGGTGATAAAGACATGACCAAGTTTCTCGACTTTTAGTTGTTTGACCCTAGACTCAAGGTACGCATTCACCTTCAGAACTTCATCTTTGTTTCCAAATGCAATGACTTCAGTTTTCAGTTTAACTGAAGAAAATTCTGGCACATCCAGCTAATTTAATCAATGCATTGGTAGAGGGAGTCAATGGGGCTATAGTCATTGGAGATAAGGCTAGGTAAAGCCGGGTATCATCAGCATAGCAGTGATAGGCAGTTTGGTTCTTTCTCATTAGTTGACTTAGTGGCAGCATATACAGACTAAACAGGAGCAAGAACGTTCCCTTGTGGGACTCTGCATGTCATGTACGTCCACTTGGACTTATGCTGAGTACCATCCCAGAAAGTCCAGTTTTCCAGTCCGATTCCAATTTTCAATTATCTTGCCTATAAAAGGAAGATTTGATATCGGTCTGTAGTTTACTCAGTATGGTATTATCAAGATTGTTCTTTTTCAGAAGGGACTTAACAACTGCAGTTGAACGTTCAGAAAAAGTCCCAGGAAGAAGTGAGGCATTCACTTCTAAGAGATCTGCTTCTAAACAGCACACTTTTGAAAAAGAAGTGGGAAGTTTGTCAAGGTCGCAGCTGTGGCTAGTTCCTCATTGAAACATGAAGGCTGTCTTTATAGGTGCTATAAGGAATTTCAAGTTTTGTTTTTTGTCAAGTAAAATGCTTTTAGTTCATAGAGACATCTAATGTTAAATCCAGATTATCCACGTTATACATTTTTTCATTGTTGAGTGTCATAGCCAATCACAGGCAGAGAGTCTGTTGAGTGAGTGAATGCACTGACCAATCATAGGCGTTTCAATCAGCTCTTGTGATGTCTGCAGACAAGGTTTCATCCACCTGCTCTACAGATCTGCTCCTTAACCTTCCCTCACTCCCTCGGGGCACGACTCGCCTCAATGTTCAGCTGTGTTTCTAGCTCTGTTCTCTTTCCTGTGCTCATGAGCTCACTTCCTGTTCAGCAGATGGAGTTTGTGCGGCTGACTCCTCCCCCTCTGCCTCCGCTGCCGCCCCCTGATGAAGTGGAGCAGCCTCCGAAGCCTCCATTTGCTGACGAAGAGGAGGAGGAGGAGATGCTGCTGAGAGAAGAGCTGCTCAAGTCCCTGGCCAGCAAACGAGCAACCGTCAGGGCAGAGGTAAGGCCCTCGGGATCAGGTGACATCCGCTGTGTCTCAATCAACCAATCGTTGATCAACAGTGCTCACTGGCTAAGTTTACATGTGATTTTAAAATGGGCCTGTTCTTTTCTGAGAAAATTTAATGTGACAACATAACAATTAGGTGACGTTTGGTGGTTCTTTCAAAACACAGATTCAGCTACATAATCAGCGTAACACAAATTAGAAATATGATCGAATATGACCCGATGCCACTGCCAGACAAAAAACACAGACAGCTATAGTTAAATTAGATAAAAGCAGTGGACTGGACAGTGGATCTGGTTTTGCCGGTTAAAATTGTCCTGGGTGGTGGATGTTGACTGAAGGTGGGATCTGAGTAGATCTAACATCACATTTTTACGGAAGTCACAATAGCTTGTGAAAAATCACAGCTACTTTATGCAGGCTGTGTGCAGCTGTTTTGTATAGTAGTTACGTAACCTCACTTATCATGAAAAGAGCCAAGAAATTTCAGATTTGACAATATGGGAACTTTAACACTGCTACAGAGATGCTGTCAATAAATTATGATAATAATAATAATATCAGTGTGTATGCGGTAGGGTTAGGTAAAATACATCACACATTGACGCACGCCACTCATCCTCTTCTTTATGTTGCTGTGAACCCAGACACGTTGCCATCATGTTTGAGATTACGGGTACAAAAAACAAAAAACATCCCGTGAGTAATGTAGAGTGAGTGAAGCGGTGCGCATCTGGTGTGAATACATCATCAGGGTGTTTTAGCATTTTCTTTTTATTTTCCTGAAAACATCTGGCAGCACTTTGTAAGGGTCCACCCATCGTCCGGAATCCAGTGGCTGATCGAAGGCTGGATAGCGTGTAGACTCTTTCTAGCGCTTCTGCAAAATCACTTATATCAATTCATCTTTTATTTCCCCAATTTTAGTTCCTATCTTATATCATTTTGTCTGACTAAATTTGATTACATTTAATTTCTCGGATTAAATTTAATTAACTATAATATTTCCTAGTTTCGACTTATCGTTCGTTAGGAGTCTGGGTCGCTTAGAGACCTTGTTTGGCCAGAACAGACTCACGACACATCTGGGCTAGTCCAGGTCTTAGTCAGAGGCTACCCCGTAGATCGCTTACCTTAATGCAGCCATCTCCTCAATAGACTCAAAAAGAGTAATTTTTTATGCGTTCCCTAAGTAATAGCATGCTAAGCCAGTTTGGTGGCCAGAAGTCAAGATCTCAAGTGCCCCCGGCTCCATCCATTGATCGTTGATCTGACTCACCCTAGCACGCCAACAATGCAGAACACCTCAGAAGTATTAGTCAAAAGGTCATCATACCTGGCATTAAAGACACACAGGAGTTGTGCGGGAAGATCTGTTTACAGAACACTTCTCTGAGTGGTTTGACAACCCAGACCGATCAAAGAATCGTAAACATTTAGCACCCAAATGTGAGACTTCTCCCCGGACCATTCCCGTGCTCATCCTTGGAGCAAAGACAAATGGTTATCAAATGGTCTTTATTGGGGCACACGCTCACCAGGAGACCAGAAACCATTTTTACGACTCACACCTGAATTATTTACTTTAACCTCCTGTCTGCATCTGTCGCACTCAAAGGGAAGAAGACGTGTATTTAAACAGGAACCAAAAACATACAAGGGTAGAAGGGAGAACCACCAAATAGTTTTTACTCTATATTGTTCCCGCAGATCTTCTCACAAGATTAAAGAGAGTTTTATTACTTTACTGTAGACTGGAACTCTTGCTTGGTGAAATCCATCCATATACAGCTTTATTACAGGGCTTTTGATCACTACTAGCCCTGTGCCAAAATGTGTTGAGACTTCTTTCATTCTGATGTGTGTTGAAATACACTAGCTAGTTGTTCAGTTGGCTTTCATACACACTACATAGAATACATAAAGTAGACGTGGCTCTGGTATTTCATAGAGTGATCAAGGAGTGAAAGGTGTTCTGCACTGTCACGCACTGTTTGGTCTGCTCTGTGAGCTGTTGTTGTCTCTGTAGGATGCGTCCAGCAGCAGCGGGCCTCCGTCTCCTGCGCTCAGAGCCATGGTTCAGGCCCACACTCGGAGCAACCTGGCGGCCGTCAGCCTCAACACGGTCATCTCTCACACTCGAGCGCTCAAGTTCAGCCGGCCACTGCCACCCAGAGCCCCGTTCGTGGTGAGTCACGCAGCTCCAGCTTCTTATCTATTCTTACATTACATTCCAATAAAGCAGTAAATACATTGATAATAGTAAACGGTCAGTAATAAAACTGCATAAGTGAATACAACTGAACAAGTTTCAGGTACAGAAATTGAAAAGCACTGCATAGTTTTAAAATTCAGCTCACGTGTCTTATCAAATACCCGGTTCTTGGGAATATGAAGGCGATACCCAACCCTGTTCACAACCTAGGTCCATAGGTCAGATGTAGTGCAGAGCGAAGGCTTCATGTGTGTTTTCTTCCTCAGCTGCCTCGACACAAGTCTGTGGTTGTGCGTCTGAACGCGTCTGACGACAGCGACTCGGATGGAGAGAGCTGCAGCCCCGCTCAGAGCGTGTTCGGAGGACTGGAATCCATGATCAAAGAAGCTCGCAGGACAGTGGAGGTGCATCAGACACACACCATACCTCGTCAACCCTCACAGATCTCAAGAAACTATCGTACTCCTGCTGGCATAGTTACAGAGGAGAAGCTGGGCACGGACAGGACAGTCAAGGCTAAATTAAAGTATACAATAAAGTAATATAGAAATTGCTGAGACATTGAGTTTCAAATGAATTTACAAATGTAATATTAGACTTGTTCATTTTGAGGCCATTTTAAAAGTCTAAAGACTGCACAGTATTACACATTATTAAGCTCGCTTTATTCTAGCGCACTCAGACAAGTTACTAAATATTAATAAAACACCGCTTCTAGCTGCTCATATATAAATGTCATCTGAATTACAGTAAGCCTCTCTGTGCTTGGTTCACTAACTAGAAGCCGCTCATTTGAGTGATCGCTTTTGGGAAGTGGTTTTCATCGGTTTTTGATGATATTTTGCTTTCAGGCAGCCAAACCGAAGCATTCGGTCTCAGAGAAGGAGAACAACCCAGTGAAAAGTGCAGAAGCACTTCCTGATGCCAAAAAGCTGGAGTACCGGCTGCTCCGAGACAGTATGGCCAGGTGTGTTCACCTCAGATGCTTTCATCAGTTGTGTGTGTGGAGTGTTACATGAATCTGATGGCTGGTGTGATGTGTTCAGTCTGGAGAAGCAGAGGTCAGGCCGGCTGGAGTTAGTGGTGGGCATCCCGTCCCCTGCAGGCTCGGACTCTGAGCTGGACATCCTGGGAAGAGCAGCAGACCTGCAGGAGAAGTTTAATCAGCACAAGTGAGCCTCCACACACTTGTCCACAAATAAGACCACTGGTGTTATAGTTGTTCTCTGTAATCGTAAACTCACTTGATTTTGGTGATTCCTGTGCAGAGCGCAGCTGGGTAAAGACGAGGCTCTGCTGAAGCAGCTCCTGCAGCAGGAAGTGAAGAAGAAGGAGTCTCTGAAAGCAGCTGAGGGGAAGGTGATGCGACTCAAAGAGCAGCTGCTGGCGTCGGAGAAGATCGTGAGCGCCAACAGAGTCCTGCTGAAAAAGCTACAGGAGCAGGTGAGCTGAACTTCTCTGTGCTAGCGGACGGCCCAGCTCTTGTCGTGTACTGATGTTCCTCTGCTGTGTGTGTGTGCTGCAGGTTCAGAGAGTCCAGCACCGCGTGAGCGTGAAGCAGCAGCAGTCTATGAGGCTGGAGAGAGACCTGGCTCAGGCGCTCAAACGCAGCACATCCACTGCCGTCTGCTCCGTAAGAGTTCACACTACAGCTGTCGTGACAATCGTATAATACATATTCTAATAAATAAATTAAGGTAATCACCATAAGGCATTATGTAATTACAATTATTATGCAAAAAATTAGATTTAGGTACAGAGCATTGCATGACAGAGAAACTGTTTTCACCATGTGAGAGAGAGAGCGACTGAAGAGTGACCCTCTGTAACTATATAATGTGGTGCTGTGGTCCTCAGCCGGTGAAGGCTCGGCGCATGGATCGCTCGGATGCTCATTACGCGGAGCTCATTGCTCAGAAGCAGCGTCTGCAGCAGCTGGAGTCTGAGTACGCTCTCAAGATCCAGAAGCTGAAGGAGGCGCAGGCGTTACGACAGGCCGAGCCTCAGCCCTCGCTGCACGACCTGACCCAGGACAAGCTGGCGTTGGGTGAGGACGCGGAGGCCGAGGAGGACGAGCAGACCCCCGCCGCGCTGACCCCCAGCCACCGCCGCCGCTCCTTCAGAGAGTCTGGCTCCTTCACCAAACCCAAGCTGAGCCACCTGGAGACGACCCCGGGCGCCCCGCTTAAGCAGACCCGAGCGTCCAGCGGAGCGGGGCTTCCAGAGCTGCTGCTGGGGCTGAACGCTGAGGACCTGAGGCTGAGGTACCAGCTGTGTGCAGGGCTCCCCGAGCTCCTGAAGGAGGAGACGTTCCCGCCGCCCGGCACTGTTCCCGCCAAGGTAAGGCAGCTCTCAGGTCATCCTCAGCGTCCCGCCGCCACTTCTGCTCATTCTGTGTCTCGTGCAGGTCCTGCAGGCCGACTATGACCCCATGGCAGCTCCACAGAGCCGAGCGGAGACCAAACCTGAACTGTTCGGACCCTATCACAGCCCTCTACTCCTCTTCAAATCATACAGGTCCGTCCAGAGTGTACTTCTGTTTTTACAGTGGCTACAATAACTTGTTTTAATAAAAGATAATAAACAACATATTTATCTGAAATATGTAAATGCACGTGTTTGTATTTATTTATTGTATTTATATGTAATATTTGATCGTTTTCGGTCTCTTTTGTGTCACCGTGCAGGTTTAGCCCGTATTACCGGACCAAAGAGAAGCTTTCCCTCCGCTCAGTCACCTACAGCAATGCCATCGAGCCCAAGAAGTGCTTCTGCCGCTTCGACCTCACCGGCACGTGCAACGACGATGACTGCACATGGTACATGCTCACTGTCTACTTTAGGCTGGGCCATTTTGTCTACCAATTCCAGTTTATTGTTTTGCCACATTGAATTTTTTTGAAATCGAGGAATCGCTCAGCGCGTCATTTGATTAGAAACATTGCCAAACATTAGATTTAGACACTTAATATGTGGGTGATAACAGTAAAAACCGCATGGAGCTTTTGTGGTGAAATAGGAAAAGCGTGCAAGACTGGAATGGACTTCCTGTAACTTGAGCATTGTGTTAAATCATGTTGTAGTTTAAAATGGAGAGTTGGTCAAACGTTCTATAATAAAAAAAAAAGGTTTAAATTTATTTAAGCTGGTCTGTGTTTTCAGGCAGCACATGAGGGACTGCACCCTCAGCGAGAGCCAGCTGTTCGAGGATATCCTGTCTTACAGCCTGCCTCTGATTGGCTGCTCGGACTCCAGCAGCAGCGCTGAGATCAGCAGCTCCACAGGTAAGCTCCGGTCACACACCGCTCTGGACGATCTCGGGAGAGCGCTCGGGTCACCTGCCCTGACTCTCTCCTCACAGAGAAGTACATGAAGAAGCTGCTGGGGCCCAACAGGGACCGGATGGGGACAGACCAGAAGGCCGTGCTCCTCGTGAGCAAAGTCAACGAGAGGCTGAGACACAGTGAGTGCTCGCGTCCGTCTGTGTTTGAGTGTTGTTAGCGCTCACTGACCGCCCTCCTCTCTGTCAGTTCCTCCCTTCACCACCAGTAAAGCCCAGAGAAAGCGCAGACCTGAGGCCCAGCGGGGGAAGACGCAGGCTCCGGAGGACGAAGAGCTGGACACGGGGGACCTCGCCGTTCCCGTCCGTCTCGGTCAGAGTGAGACACGTCATAGCACTCCTCGGGTCCTTCTCACACTGAGCGCCAAAGTCAGCCCCTGTATATACCAGCGGTTCTTTACATACGTCCTGAAATCTATTATGAGATACAGGCCACACTAGGTCAGAATGCATTGTTGGTTCTCACCGCCTAGCATATAGCTTGGATTAGCAGAAGGCACTCAGTGTGAAAGGCCTTTCCACCATCAGTCAGGCATGAGAGTAAGTTCATTCTCTCTTCTGTAGCAGATGGGCGTCTCCAGGAGCGCTGGTCCTCCACAGACGTCTGCGTCACACAGGACGATAAGCGCTACTTCGACAGCGAGACGGATGACATCAGTAACCTGGAGACCAGCGTGCTGGAGAGCCCCAAACACGTGCAGCTGTGGATCAAACTGGCCTTCAAATACCTCAACCAGAGGGACACGTGAGTGTGTGGGCCATTTCACCGCATGCAACTCAATTTTTTTCACACTGTATTTTTCAGCAGCACATCAGTAGTGTGAACGTAATATTAATTCAGGTATTTCCCCTAGGTAACTTGATCATCTTAATTTGGAAACCATAAATTATTTTGAGCTGTTGTTTTGGTTTAAAAACAGCAGGAGCCCTGAAGCTGGCAGCATCTATATCAGAGTTATATGTATATGTGTTTTTACAAGCTGCTCTGCGTTTCCTGTGAAGCCATCCACTCCCAGACTCACGCTCTGTTATTCACACAAGCCAGTTCAGACACAACACTTACTCTGATTTCTGTGTCCAGCATAGTATTTGAAATTATATATATATATATATATATATATAATCATATATGAATATATATATATATATATATATATATATATATATATCTGAAATTTGGACTCTGGATCTGACCATTGAACACTTTCCGCTTTGAAACGGTCCATTTTAAATGAGTCTTGTTCCACAGGACATGGCAGAGCTTCTGGACCATGTTCACATATGGCTTTTTTTATGATGACAGAGCTATAGTTATCCTCTGCAGGAAGCTCTGTGGATTGTGTTTACTGACAGAGGTTTCTGGAAGTGTTCCTGGGCCCATTTAGTAATGTCAGTGACAGAATCATGTGATGTGTCCTCTGAGAACCCGAAGAACATGAGAATCCCTTCAAAAGCCTTTGGAATTTGACTTTGAGGAACATTGTTTTAAAAGTATTCCACCATGTTTTCTGTTTTCAAGAGCTTTCATATTTTCAAGAGCTTCCGCCCATCTGTACTTCTGAGAGACTCTGCCTCTCAAAGACATCCCTTATGTAGCTAATCATGTTACAGACCTGATGTAATTGAACTTAATTAGTTGCTAGGTATTCTCCCAGCTGAATCTTTTCAAAAGTTCTTGCCCTTTATTGCCACCGTGCCAACTTGCCACTACAGGTGCCAAGACCTGTGGCATAACATTTGAAATGAGCTCATTTAGTTGATAAAAGTGTAAAATGTCTCTGTCTGCAGCTCTGTGGCAGAGTGTCTGGACGCGGCACTCAACACACTGTCTCGGGCACTGGAGGACAACCGCGAGGACGGCGAGGTGTGGGGTCACTATCTGAGGCTGTTCTCACGGCGTGGCAGCAGAGACGAGCTGCAGGAGATGTGTGAGATGGCCGTGGAACACGCACCTCTCTACGACGTCTGGTGGACCGTGAGTATACACACACACACACACACACTCACTTACACACACACACCGTGCCCTGTGTCTGAGCTCTGTGTCTGGCCTGCAGTACCTGAGCGTGGAGAGCGGCTTTGAGGGCAAGGACTACGTGTGTGCTCGCCTGATCTCACACCTGCTGGAGGCGACCCCTGACCTCGGGCCCGACGAGCGCTCCTTCCAGCTGCTGGAGGCGCTGCTGTTCAGAGTCCAGCTCGCCGTGTTCACGGGCCGCCAGCAAAGCGCGCTCAACACACTCCAGGTGCCTCTCTGATACACACACACCAGCAGCAGGTGTACTGCTGACATGGATTCAGATGTCACTGTGTCAAACGTATGCTGTCTTCACAGTATCTTTTGTATAATGTAACTTACTACTAAAATAATCCACATTTAAAATGCATTTGCAGTGGGTTTGCTGACCACAGTTTCAGAAAAATATATTCTTTACTGTTCTACTGAAGGGAAAAATCTTGATAATGAAAGAAAAATTAACTGCAAATTTAAGGTGAACTGTCCCTTTAAATGAATTCAATAACTTTGTCAAACTTACTAAAAACTGAAGACTTGACAAAAAAGTATATTGAAGAACCAAACAATTAAGTAATTGTCCTTTATTTGTAAATTGCTTTGGATTAAAGTGTCTACTACATGGTACCCATTGACTTCCACAGTAGGGAACGATATACTTATTACCAACAATCTTCAAAATAAGGGAAAAAAACTCAGGTTTGGAATGTAATGGCAACATAAAACATTTTCGGTGAACTTTTTATCACTTTTTAAATGAGATTGTTTTGAGTTAGGGGGTGTGTGTGTTTGTGTGTGTAGAGTGCGCTGCAGCCGGGTTCCAAGTCGAGCGTGGCGGATCATCTGAACGTGGAGCACCGCTGTCTGCTCTGGCTGTCATACATCCACCTGACTGAGTTCAAACGGCTGCCCTCGAGTCTGTACGACCCGGCTAACTCCAGCCCCTCCAGGATCGTGAGCACAGAGCCCTTCCTTATCCCCTGGAGAGCGGCCCGAGACCTCCACACACACGCTACCTCCCTCATCAGCCTCTTCACAGGTCACACAATACAGCAAAATAGTCCTTGTGCTGCAGCTGCATCATTGA
Organism: Puntigrus tetrazona; assembly: GCF_018831695.1. Taxonomy (NCBI): domain Eukaryota; kingdom Metazoa; phylum Chordata; class Actinopteri; order Cypriniformes; family Cyprinidae; genus Puntigrus; species Puntigrus tetrazona. The sequence goes on from NW_025048726.1 coordinate 561,352, forward strand.
GACAAAGTGACCGTTGCCGTTGACTAAAGATTTGTTGAAAAAACACCGATCCATTAATGAAACAAGTTAAGGTTAGGTTAGCTTGAGGTGGTTTTGGACTTGTGCCTGCAGCTCTTCGGCGGAAATAATGGGAGATGGAAATGCATTTTGTGAAACTCAAACCCGATCCATGTTTCTGTAGATGCTGTGTGTCGCTGCACGGATGAGCGCTTGTCTTGCAGTGAGCAGATCCAGGCCTGTTTGCCTCTTCATTCGAACCTGATAGAGCTGTACAGGACGCTGGACAGGTACGGGAGCGGCGCGTGAAGTGCTGAGGTGTTCTGATCTGCGTTTTGCTTCACTGACACACGCCGCTGGATCTGTTGCAGGTGTCAGGAAGCGTCTGCTCTGTGTGAACGTCTGCTGGAGGTGTGTCCGCTCTGCCGCCCTCTGCTGGAGCTCTCCGCCGAGCTGCACTCCTCCTCGGGACACACGGATCGGGCCGAGGAGCTGTGGAGGCGCTCTCACTCTGACAGCGCCGGCAGCGCCCAGATCTTCCTCCAACTCAGCAAGAGTCTGCTCGCTCAGGTGAGAGAAGCGCTTTGACTCGGGGCTCAGGTGCAGACGGAACGCCGCTCATAAGCTTGTTTCTGTTACGCAGGGCAAACACGCTGATGTGGAAGAGCTCTTAGACAAGTTTATGTGCTTCTTCTGTGAGTCTGCAGCAGATCAGCCGAAGTCTCTGGATGTGTTACGGTAACATCTCACTGGCACCACCATATACACCAACAGACGGTTCCCACTAGGGCTGTCAAAATGGCTGAAAAACTACATTAAAGTTTTGTGCCTAAATATCAGTATTCAAATTTAAAAGGCATTCATCCACATTGCCACTTTACATAAAACAAAAGTATAAAAATAATCTTTTAAAATAAAATATAAGATCACAATAATACAAGGTACTGCTGGTGATAAAGGCAAGAACAAGCTTCTCCAAGTCTTGACTGGAAAAAAATCATCTAATTCTTCTAATGGTTTTGAGATGATAGTATGCTGATTTAGTTACTGCTTTGACGTGTCTTCTGAAACTAAGGTCTGTCTCCAGAATCGCAACAAGATTATTTACTTAATTTTAATTGTTTGACCCCTAGACTCAAGGTCTTTGTTTCCAAATGCAGTGACTTCAGTATTCAGTTTAATTGAAGAAAATTCTGGCACATCCAGCTGTTAATTTAATCAATGCATTGGTAGAGGGAGTCAATGGGGCTTTAGTCATTGGAGATAAGGTAAAGATAGGTAAAGCTGGGTATCATCAGCATAGCAACTTGGTTCTTTTCTCATTATTTGACGTAGTGGGAGCATATACATGCTAAGAATGGAGCCTTGTGGGACTCTGCATGTCATGTACGTCCACTTGGACTTATGCTCTCCCATATTCACATAATAACCCCTACCTTCTACCTTCGCTGTCCTACAGGCCGATATTTGTGAATATATAGAATCTTGTTGTCACTTCAATGTTTTGTTATGTGGACCATTAATCTCTTCTGTTTAGTTCACGTCCTATTTCGATTTCTGAATATTTTTATATATAATATATATATCTCGCATACTATTGAGCCACTCAAAACTACTGCAAGGGAAATTCCTTCACCGCGTCAGCCCTATCACCGACCTTTCTCCTGGAATCCTTGATTAACATAAAATTGTAAGAGGAATAAAAATCATTTAATAAAGTCTTATTCGCAAGGAAAGGCATTTATTACCGCCATCTTCGGTGAAGGAATAATAACAGGAGATTCTTTACAGGAGGGCGTTCTTCTTAGTAACAGATTTTCGTGAGGTGGGTTCGGTGGAGACCAGCCCGAGAGACAGGGGAGAACAGGCCGAATCCCGCAGGCGCCAGGGAGCTGAGCCGCCTTAAAACGAGAAAGAGCCAGACCACAGATAAGCTTATTTCACAATAAGTCCTCGATTGCCTCGGATTTCTCAGCGAGATGTTAAGGGGCCACCAGCGGATATAATATACAACGAGCTGTTCCAACAATATCGTAAAAAAAAAAAAAGGAAAATCCAGTTCATTCCGATCCTATGTTATCCGAGCATATTGCACTCATACTTGTGTGATGTTTATGATTTCAGCCACATTCTTGGTGTTCCGACTCAAGACTTGCTGAGAGTTCCAGCCCTCAAAGACCATCTTCAGGAAGAGATCAGAGTTCAGCTGCCATACCTGCATCTCCTGCACTGGTGCGTGTGTCTGTTCGCCCTTCTCTTTCTCTCTCGCTGTCCGTCCGTCCTTCTCGCCTGTCTTATCAGTCTGCTCTCTACACCTGTCCTCCTCTGACCCCCAATCTCGTTTTTATTACAGTTTCTGGCAGTCCACGTATGGCAGTGTGAGAGAGGCCATTGATGCGTTTGAGAAAGCGTTGGGAACAATCACAAAACTAGAGTTGATTCATACTCTCTGGCTAGAGTAAGTGTACAGTTTGTTACACCTAACTTCTTATCAGTTATTATGTGTTTATTAGCACAGTGCTAAACCACTGAGTGTGTTTATCATGTCTCCGTCTGTGTGTTTTTCTCACTTTTGGCTGCAGATATCTGCGTTTTCTCTTTTTAACGGTTGGTCTCTCTTCCCCAGCTATCTGTCCTTTGCCAGCAGTAAGATGTTGTCGCCACAGCCGAGTGTTCGCGAGCTGAAGATGTTTACCGGCCTGGTGCACCGCTGTCTGGAGACTGTCCCGAGCAGACTCACCCTGCCCTTCAGCTCTTCACAATACTGGAGCAGCTTCAGCTTCCACAACAAGGTATGAGCATGGTGACTTCATGTGAAGTGTTCCGCTCATTGCTTACGGACTGTGTAGATGCAGTGTGTTTGTATTTTGTTCTGTGTGTTGCAGGTCATATCCTTCTATTTGGGTTGTTTTCCTCAATCCCAACATTCCCATATCCTGGAAAGACTTCAGCATATCATGCCAACTAATACTGAACTGGCCATAAGGTAAACACAAGGCTTTCTCACCTTAAGCTTGTGAAGAGCCCCAGTTGTTTCCATTTTGTATCTGAATCTGTCCGTGTGATTTACCACAGTTTGTTTTGTTGCTCTGTACGATGTAAATATTTCTCACGCGTCTAATTTTATTCATTTTCCTGGCTCAGTGAAGCTGTAAAAGTTATCTAGAATGGGGAAACATGTGACGCTGGAGACAGTGAGAGCTTCTAAAGGCACTTTAATGCCCTCGAGTTTAGTCTCATTTGTCGTTGTGTAGGTTGCTGCAGCAAGAATGGCAGGATGGCAATGTTGAACATTTTAAATTGCAAAGCAGAATGTTGTGCAGTAGCATCCCAGCCTGTCTGGCCATCTGGAAAATGTAAGTTCATGAGCTCCAAACACATCAAGCTAATCTGTTTCTGTGTGTCCCAATGAGAATGATTCCATCTCTTTTGCTTAACTTGTTTTGATGAAGATATAATATTAATTAGGTAACTGGCTGCTTTCTGTCAAATTGAGATTGTCCCTCTGTTGTACATTCCATATGTACAGGAAAAGACCTTAAGACTGCTCCTGTTTAAACGTTCACACAGTATAGCCTAAGATCAGAACTCAGTACACTGATTTTGTGTACTATTTCTTTAAGCATTTCGGCTCCCTTTATTCCAATCATTTAGTCATTTAGTCATTTAGTATCTGTCAATCGTATCTGAAGTGAATGTAAACAGGTGGGCCTTCAAAAGATGGGATCTCACAGTATCAATTCAGCCTAGATGACAAATTTACCTCGCCATTGTCTCCATTTTTTGCCATTATGTCCACTGGCATCTGGCATTGGGCATTGTTGCTAGGAACAGCTCAAAATTCCTCAAGCGTATAAGAATAGTCTCGCATTTGTTGGGTTAGTGCTTCATCTTCTCAGGGACTTCCCTGTACGTATGGAAAATGTAACACATGCTGAAAATGAACGACCAGACTGGCCCAGACAGTGAATGCGCCAAAGATTGTAGTGTCCAGATCCTCAAAGAAGTGTGCGGTTCCTCAGGGGTTTACATACATCTGCATGCCGTTGTTATCTTGTAGTGCAATGTAATGTCCATTGATTTGGAAGCAGAAATGAGGTGAAAGTGTTTGACGTTCTCTGTCGATATATTTCTTGCCAGAGCTATTGCTGTTGAGAAGGAGCAAAGGCAAAGAGCAGAGGTGAGTGGGAGGTCAGAGGTCAAGTCATGACTTTCGCAGTGGCCCATGTCTGTCGAGTTTTTCTGCTTTCATTCTGTCGAATCTATTGTTTTTTTTCTGCAGGGTATGCTCAGTGCACGAATATGTAAGAGTTTAGTTGGCATACCTCTGTTGAGTGCGTGCGTGCGTGTGTGTGTGTGTGTGTGCGTACGCGTGTGTGTCCGACTGAACTGACTGTGTGTTCCCGCTCTGGTGTGTTTGTGCTTCTTTGCGCACGTTCGCAGGTGCGGAGGCTCTATCAGCAGGCGCTCCAGAATCTGCCTCTGTCTGCTGCTCTCTGGAAAGATGTAATCCTCCTCTTCACCTCCTCACACATTCACCGCAGTCGGTCTCCGTCTCTGTCTCACCGCTCCTCTTCTCTCTCTCTCTAGTGTTTGCTGTTTGAGGCGGCTGAAGGAGGTAAAACTGACACACTGAAAAAAATAATTGACAAGTGCCAAGAGGTGGGAGTGAGTCTAAATGAGCCGCTAGGGTTAGAGCCGAGCCAGAGCGAGTGACACGAGCAGCACATTCCCAGAACGAGAGTACTGAGCGCCACAGACACACATCTTAGCTTAGACCACATGTCAGTATTACGAGCAGAAACCCAGTGAAGACACTATGAACTCCCCATAATCCAGTATGTGGGCCTCTTTTATCATCGCGTACGTAAGTATGAATTTGTTGATGATGCCTGTTGCTTCCTCGTTGTTTTTGATTTGTACACTAACACTTTTAATTTGATTTCGATTTTTCTTGAACGTCACAGTCGTTGACGGACTGTGAGAGTTTTTAAGGTGACTTGCTTCCTTCCTTTAAATACACTTCAGTTGTTGTTTTTTTTTTCTCGTGAAGAACAACATTAACTCAGCTCCATAGTTCAAGGGCTCAGAACCATGTTTTTTTTTTTTTGTTTCGTTTTGTTTTGGGTTTTTCTTTTTTTTTTTTTTTTTTTGCTCCCCCTCAACCATGGATTGAACGGCTGTTATCGGAAGTATTGTTTGGCTCACCAGTGTCAGTGTATTGATGGAAACAGACTGCCAAACCTCACCGACACTTACCATGTCTGTAGTCATGGACTGCGCCAAAAGACATCATTAAACTGTTCGTGTAATATTGTTTCTTCACCGGTTTAAAAAAAATCCATGTGTTTATGTGTTTGTGTGTGTGTGTGTGTGTGTGTGTACATGCACACACACACACGCATCTAGATTAACGTATTCTGCAGGAGTGATATTCTTACACCTGTTTTTGTTTTTCAATTTATTATTGAACAATGTTTCTATTAAATTATTTTGTACAGAAATACAGTGTCGCGTTTTTATTGAGGTGATCGAGGGTCTGATGTTACTTGAGCCTAATACTTTGTAAAAAGTGTAATGGTTTTGGAGCTACCATTTTGTGGCTCCAGCCAGGAATTTCACCTTGAGAGTAAAGAAAAACTAAAGATTGCTGAATAAATAAGAATTGAGAAGATATCAAATCTACTAAATGGATAAAGTGCAAACGTGAGCTGTTACTTCTCATTAAGAGTTATATAGAATCTAAGTCAAATGGTTCTCTGGAAAAAGTTTTGGAAATGTTGGTTTATTTTCGTTTCACGTCTGGGTGGCGACATCTTCCACTTGTTGACCTGGGCCACGTTGCAGTGGGAAGAAAGGAATCCAGAGTCTTGTACACAAAAGATCCTAGGACCTCATTGATAAAACTGTAGATTTCATCCAAAAGTTTTCAGATTTATAAATCCCAGTCAGGTGAAGATTGTGCGTACATCTCCACCCCGACCCCTCCCACAAATAACCATATATGGAACTTACAACACCTAGTTTTACTACGTCTAACCTCATCTGCATATCATTTCCATGTTCAACATCGTCAAAGGTACATTAAGAAAACATGATATACACAGTAACAGTAAGCTATTATTATTAGACCTATTCAATCCAGATAATGGACCGTTCAGCCACCAAATCCAGCATTGTCTGCCATAATAGCTGTCGAAGTAAGTGAGCATGATTGACGGGCCTAATTGACCTTGCTAAAAAAAATTCTCATAAGAGAATCCACCAGAAAGTCTAAATTCATATAATATTACTTAACTTCTGCGTAATTTCTTCATGGAATTTCAGTGCCTATTTCTTTGAGAGTTTCATATTTGCAAACTACTAAATATGTATTGTATATCTCAATGGCAATGGTCCAGAAGACAATCACTGACACCCTCCACAAACAGGTTCAGTCACAGGAGGTCATTACTGAAATGGGTGGTTGTTCACAGAGTGCTGTATCAAAGCTTATTAAATGAAAAGTTACTTGGAGGAAATTGGGTAGGAAAATGTGTTCAAGCAACGGGGATGACCACAAGCTTGAAAATGCTACCAAGCAAAGCAGATTGAAACACTTGGAAGAGCTTCCAGGAGTGGACCGAAGCTGAAGCTAGAGCATCAAGAGTCTCCACAATCGAGTGTCTTCAGGGAAAGGCTTACCAAGACACTTCTAAAACAGAAACAACTCCAGAAGCATAACTCCATAAGCTAAGAAGAAAAATATCTTTACAGAGCAAAACTGAAGAGACACAGAATCTAAGCTGCTTGAACTCCATTGTGAAGTTTCTGAATTTGGTGATGTTTTGGGGTGCTGTGACATCTGCTGGTGTTTGTCCATTGTGTTACATCAAGTCAAAAGTCAATGCAACTCGGGTGATTTTAGAGCACTTAATGCTTCCATCTTCAGACACTTTGTGAAGATGTTGATTTCCTTTACCAGTAGGACCTTAATGATCCTAAATTTGATCTTATGTACATTTGTCAGATACATGTACATAGAATAAACATACGTACAGAAAACGCGCGTATGTCTTTCAGTTTTAAAATCTATAAATCGCAAACGATCTTGAACTTTCAATGGTTTCAGCTCTCTGCTTTGTAAATGACTCCTAATTAATGTCATTAAAATTTAGAGCAACGAGCTGCAAGAACAGCTTACATTTTCAGAAACCTTCAATAATCTGGCAATAAAAGGTTTATACAATTCTTCCTCTTCTATAAAAGAGAATGAGTGGAATTCAGGGGATCTATAGTACACTATCCGATGCGATACTTTAGCTGACAGCTGCATGGTTTTAATTTAATATTCACTGTATTCAATAAGTACCGGAGGTTATGTTTGTTTTCTTCTAAAAGATCTAGTAGTTTTTAATGCTTTTCTGTAGGAAAGGGTACTTTCCTTCCAAGCTAAATAAAATACCTCTAGTTTTGTTTTTTTTTAGCTGCGCTCCATTTTCTGGGATGCTCTGTTTAGTGTCATGGCTTTGCTGCACAATTTTAACACCATTAGCATCAATTCCACGTGACAGTATTAAATCTATAGTATAATTTCTAGGTCCTGATACATGTTGTCTAACACCAATAGAGTTTAGAATGTCTAACAGTGCTGATCCTAATGTATCTTTTTTTATTATCAACATAATAATGTCACCAACAATTAAGACATTATCTGCAAACAGTACTAACAGTAGTCTTTAATGAAATCTGTGCTGTGCCCTGGTGGCTTGTATACAGAAGCCAGTACAAACATGACAGGGGATTTATCACTAGCACATGATTCTGTAGATAATGTTATATGCAGCACCAAAACTTCAAATGAGTTATACTTAAAGCCTGCCCTCTGAGAAGTACTAAGAATATTGTTGTAAATTGTAGCAACACCTTTACCATTTTTATAGTTGTAATCTTGGGGTTTTTAGACTCATTTAATGTATTTATTTGACTCAGACAGATCAATCTAGCTGACGATCATTGATCAAATCATTTACGCGCTTTTGTAGAAAGTGACCTGATATTCAGTAAGCCTAATTTTATCATTTGTTTCTCTGTATTATAAAGAGTTTTTATTTTTTGAACATCTATTAAATTGGTATTCTTAATTTGGTTTAATCTAGTTCAGAGAACAGACATTATTGCATAGTATCTTGTGAATGAGTCTCTATGTGCAAGAACAACTTTTTCAAAAAGTGCATACGTCTTCCTGACGTGACAATAAGCACTTTTCCATGTCAATGATGGTTTTTATAAATATGTGCTTTGGTATGGATTTAATGGATTTATGTGCCCTATTTCTCCACCAGAACCTCCTCCCAATTTCCCGTTTGCTCCTCCCTTCGTTGTTTAATTTTTAGATGCGAGGACGCACCTTTCCAGGAGGAGGCCGATATGTCATGTGTCATGAACAATTTGTTATTAAACGATCTCTGTAATCAATTCAATGATAATTGCTAGAAATTAATTGTCCCCAACTAAGCAAGTCAGTGGCAAGAAATCAAAACCCCATCCATACAGAATGGAGAAAAAAACCTTGGGAGAAACCAGACTCAGTTGGGGTCAGTTCTCCTCTGACCGGACGCCCAGCACTTAACTTCCAGTTCAATTTTAAACGCAGCTGTGTCAGGTAGTGTAAATGACTTAGTTAGTGAGTGTGTGTGTGTGTGTGTGTGTGTGTGTGTGTGTGTGTGTGTGTGTGTGTGTGTGTGTGTGTGTGTGTGTGTGTGTGCATCAGGATCTGGTGATCTGTCCACGGGCGCATCTAGGTGTTCTGGTCTCTGATGAACATAATCGTCTCAGGTTACGAATGTAACCATGGTTCCTCTAGGGAACGAGACGCTGCGTCACAAACGCTTTGGGAACGCCTTCGGCGTGAGCCGTTCTGAACCACGTGTGAAATCTGTCCAATGGAGAGGAGCGACGTCATGGACGAGATGACGTCGCGGACCAGGAAGTATAAAGTCACGCTCTGCGATGCCGGCACCAGCCTCTGTAGTGAAGTAAGCGCCGGCAGGGGTGCGGGAAGTATGGCATCGGGACGCAGCGTCTCGTTCCCTAGAGGAACCATGGTTACATTCGTAACCTGAGACGTTCCTCTTCAGGAACTCGAGCTGCGTCACAAACGCTTTGGGAACGAGATGCCCACGCCGCCATAATTCCAAGGCCCTGCCTGAAAAGGGGTGCTCAGACCACCCATCAGAATAAGACAGAGGAGCCAGGAGCGGGCCTCATGTCGAAATTATAGAAAGGGCAAGTGGAGGGCGTGGACCACCCCGCAGCGTTGCAAATGTCCCCGAGGGGCACACTGCTAAGGTAGGCCATGGAGGCCGCCATATCCCTTGTTGAATGGGCCTTGAGCCCAGGAGGGCACGTGAGTGCCGAGGCCTCATAGGCCAGGTGGATAGCCTCGACTATCCACCTGCTGAAGTTTGCTTAATAGCAGCACAACCCCTATCTGTCGGGCCAAACGGATAAGTAACTGGCCCGACCTCCGCAGAGACACAGTTCTGCACTACATGTCCAGTACTCGCACTGGACGAATTTGCAGTTGGACTTTAGCTGCCTGGAAGGGGTGAGGACAGGAGGCCTGCAGTACGATCGGTTGCGGTGTAACAGAGGGCACTTTAGGTGTATAACCCACTCTTGGGTATGCAAAAACCTTGGCCATGCCTGGGGCAAAGTCCAAGTAAGTAGGGGCCACGGAGAGGGCCTGCAGATCTCCCACCCTCCAAAGAGAGGTGATGGCGAGGAGAAATGCTGTCTTATCCTATAAGACAGGTAAGGAACCTCTTCGAGGGGCTCGAAGGGTGCCTTACACAGAGCCTCTAACACCACAACCAAATCCCAGGGGGGAACTCTGGTCCGCACTGGAGGTCTCAGCCTCAGCACACCGTGGAGGAATCGTGTAACTAATGGGTGTCTGCCCACTGAGTGGCCACCAATAGGGTCATGATATGCAGATATGACTGGCACGTAGACCTTAGGGTGGAGTGGTTAACCCGGTGGAGAATGTCGCCTGGAGGAACTCCAGCACTGAACCTACTGGGCAGTTAACTGGGTTCAAGTGGCAGTCTCCACACCAGGAAGTGAACATTCCTCACCTCCTGGCATACACGCTCCTCGTAGAGGAAGCTCTGGATTGGAGGATGGTCTCGACAACCTCAGCTGAAAGACCAGAGGCTATGAGTCGTGCCCCGACAGGGGCCACACCCACAACTTCAGTAACTCCGGGCGAGGGTGAACTAATGTTCCCTCCGCCTGAGAGAGTAGATCTGGCCTCAGGGGGATCTCCCACGGATGACCGTCTACTAGGCCGATGAGGTCTGTGAACCATAGTCGGCCCGGCCAGAACGGGGCTACGAGCAGTAGTCTGATTCCGTCCTGGCGCACTCTCACCAGAACTCCTGGGAGCAGGGCAATCGGAGGAAATGCGTACAGGCGACGTCTTAGCCACGCCTGTGACATGGCATCCAGTTTCAGGGGAGCTGGATGAACTAGAGAGAACCAGAGGGGACATTGTGCATTCCCTCGAGAAGCAAAGAGGTCCAACTCTGCCTGGTACAATGCCGACCAGATCTGCTTCACCACATCGGGGTGAAGCATCCATTCCCCCGGCCTCAACCCCTGTCTCGACAGGGTGTCGGCTCCCGTATTGAGATGCCCAGGGATGTAGGTCGCTCTCGGCGAGCAGATTTTGTCCTGGGACCACACAAGGATCTGGTGCGCCAGCTTGTTCAAGGGGCGCGAACACAGACCTCCCTGGTGGTTGATATAAGAGACCACCGCTGTGTTGTCGGTGTGCACCAACACATGGTGACCTCTCCGGTCTGGGAGGAGGTGCTTCAAAGCACGAAATACAGCTAACATCCCTAGCTGCATGATATACCACCCCTGGTGGTGATAGCCACAGACCGTGGGCCGGGCGCTCGTTCAGCACTGCGCCCCAACCGGTTAGGAATGCATCTGTCGCAAGCAAGATGCGGCGACAAAGAGCTCCTAACCTGGGCCCTGATTCGGAAACCAAGGTTACTCCATGTAGGCATGACATGATGCTTGATTTTGCGGAGTGGGTTTCCCCTCGGGGAAAGCCCCTTGGTCCTGAGTCGCCACTGTATCTCATGTACAGCAGGCCAAAAGGTATCACGTTGGACGCAGCTGCCATCAGCCCCAGCAGTTTTTGATACTGCTTGACAGTGATTGCCTCCCTGACTCTCTCGACTGACGTGAGGATCGACTGCACACGAGCAGGAGATAATTGTGCCCGCATCGTGGTCGAATCCCATACCACGCCTGGGTATATGGCCCTCTGATCGGGATGCAATACCTCTTCTTGGCGTTCAGTCTCAAACCCCACTCCCCCATGTGGGACAGAACAACATCTCGATGTTGAACTGCCATCTGCTCTGATTGAGCTAATATCAACCAATCGTCGATATAGTTGAGTATACGGATGCGCTGGAGTCGCAGTGGAGCCAGAGCTGCATTCATACACTTCGTAATTGTGCGGGGTGAGAGCTTTTAACCACACACTGATCTGGTGCGCCAGCTTGTTCAAGGGGCGCGAACACAGTCCTCCCAGGTGGTTGATGTAAGAGACCACTGCTGTGTTGTTGGTGTGCACCAACACATGGTGACCTCTCAGGTCTGGGAGAAAGTGCCTCAGAGCACGAAATACAGCTAACATCTGTCGCAGATTGATATGCCACCTCTGGTGGTGATCGCTCCACAGACCGTGGGCCGGGCGCCCGTGAACACTGCGCCCCAACCGGTTAGGGATGCATCTGTCGCAAGGGAAGTCCGGCGACATAGAGCTCCTAACCTTGGGCCCTGATTCAGGAACCAAGGCTTCCTCCACAAGTCTAAGCCGGAACTGCATGGCGTGACACTTTGATTTTGCGGAGTGGGTTTCCCCTCGGGGAGAACCCCTTGGTCCTGAGCCACCACTGTAGGGGTCTCATGAGCAGCAGGCCAACGGGTATCACGTTGGACACAGCTGCCATTAGGCCCACAGTCTCTGATACTGCTTGACAGTGAATGACTGGCCTTCCCTGACTCTCTCGACTGACATGAGGATCGACTGCACACGAGCAGGAGACAAACGTGCCCACATCGTGGTCGAGTCCCACACCACGCCTAGGTATATGGTCCTCTGAGCGGGACGCAATACACTCTTGTTGGCGTTCAGTCTCAAACCCAACTCCCCCATGTGAGACAGAACAACATCCCGATGCTGAACTGCCATCTGCTCAGATTGAGCTAATATCGAGCAATCGTTGATATAATTAAGTATGCGGATGCCCTGGAATCTCAATGGAGCCAGAGCTGCATCCATATACTCCATACATGTGCGGGGTGAGAGTGCTAGGCCGAACGGAAGTACTCGATATTGGTTTGCTACGCCCCTGGCGAACCTCAGAAACTTCCATATATGAAAGTATGCGTCCTCCAGATCTATGTTGACAAACCAGTCCTCGGATCTGATTTGAGTCACCATATGCTTGATGGTAAGCATTTTGAACTTCAGTCTGTGACTGAGCGGTTCAAGACCCTTAGATCTAAGATAGGACGCCACCCGTCCTTCTTCGGAACAATGAGGTAGCTGTAAAACCGAACTGAATTCGATAGCCTTCCTCTATCATTTGTATGACCCCTTGAGATACATTTGGCAGAAGTTTCCATGCTGCTAAATAATCTACTAAGGGAATCAGCCTCTCGAAGCTGACCTCTGGTATATGAGATACGGGTGACTCGGTGGCCTGAAGCGGCTGACCGGCAGGCAGACACCGGGCTAGGTGTAAACGGGACCCCCGCAGGGGTAGCGCGCTCCCTGGCCGTGATGCACCCTCGGGTGGATCCGGCTGGGGAAACGTGTTGGAAGCCTCCGCGCTCTGGCACGAGGGCAGAGATAGCGGAGTTACTCCCTGAGGGCACTGAGGAGGAACGGGGGCCGTCTAACCAGGCATAACCTGATCCTCCCCAGGAGGGGCAGCCCTCAGAAGCCCTGGAGCACTCATCTCAGGGCTTCTTGGCCGCGGACTTCCTGTCCAGAAAGGCCCTCAGGTCTTTAGACCTGGAAGTCCCCGGCCCAGAGCGTCGCTTCGCCCCCTGCTGTTTTTTAGGGGGGGAACGAGAGGCGACGCTCTGTTTCTGCGCTCGCCTGTATGAGGAGCTGGCACGCGGTGGGGGCATCTCTCGTCCTGATGCCCCCTGAGATCGACGTGGAGGACGCTTTTGACGCCACCGCCTGTTTACGGGCCTCCTGGTGCCTATCGACGACCTCGTTGACAGAGTCGCCGAATAGGCCAGAAGGCTGCAGGGGGGCGTCCAATAGGCAGACCCTGTCCCGCACTTTTATATCGGACAGGATCAGCCAGAGATGCCTCTCCGCGGCCACAAGGGATGACATAGACCGCCCCAAAGCATGTGCGGTCTCCCTTGTGACGCGGAGGCAGAGGTCAGCAGTCCGGCGCGCAGTTCTGCGATGTCATCGGCCCTGACCCCTCTCCTCATCGACCTCTTTCAGCAGGTCGGCGGCTTGGTATGCCTGCAACACCGCCATTATGTGCATGCAAGACCCAGCCAGACCTGCTGCCGCGTACCCCTTAGCCACCAAAGCCGACGTTGTTCTCAGCGGCTTCGATGGTAAGGTCGGAGCCTTCAAAGACGATGCCAAACCGGGGGACAGATAGGTAGCAAGCGACTGTTCTACCCGGGGCATCGCCTTATAGCCGCACTCCGCGACTCCCGCCACATTGCTATAACAACTAACAGCGGTGGGGAAAAACGCGAAGCGAGTAGTACGGCCTTCCCAGGACCTCGACAGCTCACTGTGGAGGTCTGGGAAGAACGGAAGGCTCCGTCTTGGAGGTGGCTGCTTCGCTCTCAGAAATCTATCCTCTAACTTAGACTTCTGAGGCTGAGCACTTTGCTTGTCGGGCCAATCGATATTAAGTCTAGCTACCGCACGAGTAACCACCTCCAAGAGCTCCTCATACTGGGGCGTGCGCAATGGCGCATCGTCCACCACGTCAACATCAACCTCCTCGGAGGAAGAGTGAACGCAAGTGGACGTCTCCCCCGTGGCCGAAGAAGCCGGAGTTCGGGCTTCGGACACACGGGATCGAGCGCCCGATCTGGCGGATTCTGACGGAGAAAAGGACGAGCCCGTCTCCATCTCCTCCGCCAGATCGAGTTGCGATCCCCAGCCGTGCGTTCGCCGCTCCGCCTCGGCGGCAGCGGGTCCCGCACCTCTGGGAACGCCGGTGAAGGCTCCCTCCTTGAAGAGAGCCCTCCGGGAGCGGAGTGTTCGCAGTGGTAGCTGCGAACAATGCGGGCAATCAGTCCCCTCGAGGGCTGACGCCGCGTGCTCCGCTCCCAGGCACGCCACGCACAAGCTGTGTGTGTCCCCACTCGTGATATAACGAGGGCAGGGATCAGCACACCGCTTGAAACGTGACGGATCACCCTTATTAAATTTCCTCTCTAGCCCCTGAATATCAGCCATAATACAATATTTAAGCTGGACAAACAGACAGCAAATAGACAATACAAAATAACACGTAGCGCTTACTCAACAGCAGAAAGCTGGTGCCGGCATCGCAGAGCGTGACTTTATACTTCCTGGTCCGCGACGTCATCTCGTCCATGACGTCGCTCCTCTCCATTGGACAGATTTCACACGTGGTTCAGAACGGCTCACGCCGAAGGCGTTCCCAAAGCGTTTGTGACGCAGCTCGAGTTCCTGAAGAGGAACTCTGGGTGCTGATCCACCATCTAGTCTGGATACAAACTGTGAAACATAATAAGAAAGAAACAAGACTAATATTATCGTAGATGCCATTCTTTTTACGATGTCATGAATACATTGTGTTTTATGAAGAGTGTTCCCGGTTCCAGCTGATCTAATTAATGCAGCCTAAAAATCCTTTAACGGTTTTGAATAATAAAAGTGTATTAGTGTGTTACGTGTAGGCTAGGTTAAAAAGATGTGTCTTTAATCTAGATTTAAACTGGCAGAGTGTGTCTGCTTCCCGAACAGAGTTAGGGAGATTGTTCCAGAGTTTAGGTGCTAGATAGGAAAAGGATCTGGCGCCCGCAGTCGATTTTGATATTCTAGGTATTATCAAATGGCCAGAGTTTTGAGAACGCAGCGGATGTGCAGGACTATAATGTGATAAGAGCTCGCTCAAGTATTGAGGAGCTAAACCATTCAGGGCTTTGTAGGTAATTAATCAGGCTAATATGATCATACTTCTTAGTTCTAGTAAGGACTCTAGCTGTTGTGTTTTGTACTAGCTGAAGTTTATCAAGCGTGCAGAACAACCACCCAATAATGCATTACAATAATCTAACCTAGAGGTCATAGATGCATGAATTAACATTTCTGCGTTAGACGCCGAAAGCATAGAAAAACATGGAAAAAAACAGTTTTACAGACGCAGTGAAAAGTAACAGCCCTAGGAATGTTATATTTTTGACTAAATAGCCCATTGATTTTGTTTTATGCTTGAAAACATTTATGTTGTATTTCAATAAATACTTAAAATTCCTCTGTTCTGTCATCTTTGTACCAGTGTTTTTGCTAAGTCCTATGTAACTTTACTGCTTTGAGTTTGATGAACTAAAATATCAAGATCTTATTTTAAATCACACAAGAAGGTACAACATTATACCATTGTTCTGAGGTACGTTTCTGTACTCTACTACACCTGTACAGCTGGAGGGACAAAGCATTTATACCTTAGCAGGTATATTCCTGTACCTTTATTTTTCTGCATGTTGAGTGCTTAATGTTACAAAAGCTTTTAATTTCACGTAAATGTGGCTCTTTGGATCTTTAGCTTTGATCACAGAAATACAAAATATATGTAAATAGAAAGCAATATTACTATTTTGCTGCACTTTGGATCAAATAAATGGTGAGCAGAAGAGACTTCAACATCAAAAATCGTACCTTTTGGTTAGTAGCGTATAAACACAATTCAGAGGATCTCAGGATACTCTGTGGATGGATCCTCAGGGTCTTGGTCTCTGATTAATAAAGGAAGCGACAGGCGTTCGGACAGCAGTGTTTTCCTGACTCCGGATGCTGTCTCGTTCCACAAATGATTTCTGCAGGCTCCGTTCTTGCCATTTTAGTTCTTTCGATATTTACAGTACACCACGTAAAACAATAATACACAAATGTCTAGATGTAGTTTCTATAGATTATAAAAATTATTTCATGCCGTGAGACACTGTAGTAATGAAATCGTAAAAGAATTTGTGATTATGTGAGCATCAGCTGTCGCTCTCAAGGTCTCTCAGTTGCAGGAAATCACTGATTGCGGTGCAGGAAGTGTTTCCTATCTGAGGATGAAATGCAGTACATGGACACAAGTGAGAGTTTGACGACACGAGGAGATGTTTCACAGCCGGCGAACAATAGGATTATGTAACCAGTAATCTATTTGATTTCGTTCGACTGGGTGCTTCCGAGCGCACCAGGAGCTGCATCTGTCCTGAGAAGACCTGGAGGTGTTTAATGTCTCATCTTCACAGTGTGTCTCAGTTGTGTCTTCACATACTGTCGGGAGCGGTGCAGACAGAAGGTCAAGCTCCATCTCTTCCTCCTGTGCTGGGTGTAGCTTCCTCCATCACAGACACGGTGTCATAAAGCTCCACTCGATCTTCAAACATCACACGCTTCTAATGCTTCAGTCGATCAGTGGGTCCAATCACATCTGAGAATCTGCTGTGAATCTTTGGGCAAACAGTGAATCGTTTTACGATTCATAGGGCTTTGATTCGGATTCAAGAACTTTTTTTTGCAAATTCAGAACGATTTGCAATAAAATTTGATCTCATCAAACTATCATTTCCCTCTGATTTTCAGGTCAGGGAAGGATCCTTAATCACCATGAGAATCACTAGCAAGTTATACATCCCTTATATTTGAATGTAAGATGTGTTTGGTCCAGTGCTGACCTTATGGATCATCACCAATCTGGAAAGATTTAAGACAACATGACATTCACACACACACCTGTGTGATGGTGCCAGAAACTCACAGCAAATCACCACATTTCTGAGTAAATTATTAATCTCAGGTGTGGATAAGGCATGGTTTGGTCAGCTAAGAAAAGCACATTTGTCAGAAGAGGCTCACCGGTGATCTGAGATGGAAGAGTCTGCATCTGCTGCTCGACGCAGTTCTTTTCACCCCATCAGAAGTGTGAGAGGAGAGCAGTACTCTTCAGGTTTGCTCACCCACTGCACACACCGACCTGTTTGACCTGTTTAATCTCTGACCCGAACTGGTGCAGCTTCATTTTCCTCAGGCCAGCGTTTTTATGCATTGTGCAAGCACACTTTTTGCCGTTCGCTCTAAAAAGGGTACTGGAAAGTGTGTGGAAGAAGATTCAGAGAATATCTGTCGGTTGATTTTGATGAAGGATGAAGTTAATGAGTGTGTGCTTTACTCTTCTATGACTGATTTCAACTCTTGCTTCTCTAGAAATTTAGGTTTAAATTGAGCATCTTGGGTTTTCTCCATAAGCTTGTCTTCTGTAAAGCACAACTCTGAGAACTCTTACATTAATTTCTTAGATACACCTACTTTCTTTTAATAACTAATGTACACATTCTATAAAAGAGACAGTGCTTGTCTACAATGAAACAGAAAATAAAGCAAAACATATCAACAGTTAGTACATAAAATATGATTTATTTAAAATGTTTAAAAACAGTCTGTATGACTAAATTCTCATTACCACAACAGACGTTATAGTGATAGGCGAATCAGTGCTGTTGTTTATTTAGTAAACTAGAGTTTTACATTTTAAAAAGGAGAATACTAAAGAGATCTGCTTAGTATCCATGTTGAAGGTTCTGGTATATGTGTTGCTTCATTCAAAGTCAAACTTTATTCGAAATTTTCTATGTGTATGACGTGTCCTTTAAAAATGTTGCAGAGGATGAGAATATAAATCAGAGACATAATTACAATACTATTAGACATTTGTTAATATCCCAGGCACATACATCTGCCATGAATTGCTCTACAGCATATGATGCAGACATCAAAAGACTTTAACTGATGAGTTTCATATTTGATTGTTAAAGTGAGGTCTCTAACTGCTTTGGGCCGTGTTTTTCACTCTGTAACAGGCTCTGTCTCTGTTATCTCAATTATATTGCTGCTATTCCTTTCTGATCCTTCCTCTAAAATTGAATTGTGTTGTATCAAAGCACTGAACAGTATAAAGTAGAAGGATCAAACGCTCTCTGACATAGATCTTGGGATGATGGGACATATTTTGGAAAATATTTCAGAATAGTTTTATTTGTAAATTACAGCATACCCTGCTAAAAAAAAAAAAAAAAAAAAGAAAAAATAATAGAAATCATCAACGAATCTCTGGCTATGATGAGACTTGTATTGGTTTTAATGGAAACTGTAATGGACCCTGGGTCTCTACTGGTAGTTGGTTGCCTTCTATTGGTGGCTTGTTTAAACCAATGGCAATGGCAATTTTATTTATCTAACACTATTTACTACAACCAGAGTTGCCTGATGTGCTTTTCAATAGAATAACTTAAAACAGCGATAAAACCAAGTTCTTAAGTATCGTTTCAATCACAAGTGCAGTAAAACAACCTCACCGCTCAGTTCTAGGGTCAGTAATTTTCTCGAATTACATGTTACCCTGTAACGGATTCTATAGTTTTCTGGAATGTAGTTTTGAAGGAACCGCCAGGTGCTGCTTCATTCTGAATCTAAATGAGTGATTGAATTGAATGTGTTGAGAGGTAGTAAAATGTCCTTGACCTTAGCTTTCAAACCTGTGATTAATAAAGCTGTTTGATCGGTAAGGTGTAGACGGATGTTCAGTGATGGACTTCTGCTCACTGAAGGTTTTGAAGATCTCCTTATAGGCCTCCTAGAAATCTGAACTGTCTTTATGTTGTGTTTCAAACACACTCAGCAGATTAGATGCCAACACACAGACTCAAATACAAACCACAGTAATGCCGCTTATTTCAAAAAACACCTTGGCCTGTGTGTGATTTAGCCATGCTAGCTGAGGTCCGAGGATTGCTGGACTGTCACTAGCCTCACACAAATGAATAGAAGGAAACGACGGTCAGTGACTTTTCCTTCCCCTGAAAGAGAATTTCCTCCTGAGCCTCAAACTCTCATTCCAGTTCAGAGAAGCTCACAAAGCAGAAACATGGGAACGCTGCTTTTCGTCTTATTAACCCTGGATCGTTTTTCTGCTTTAAGTGAGTATTAATATTATCATTATTTATTGTCTTTGTTGAACTGTTGGTTAGGGACAATCTGGGTTACGTCAACTGTTGCTGTTGTTGGTTTCGGTTAGCTGAACTAATCAACTGATTGTGTGAGTTAAGCATTTAGAATACTTTTTTAAAGTAATTATCATTAATAACAGGAATAAATTCATTGTTGTTATGTGTATTATGGATATTGCAGTGCCAATTAAATGTTTAATTCATTATTGAGTGTTCATTACTGATCCATTTAGCGTTATATAATAGTTGTTAATAAAGGTGACTGGCTATTTTAAAGTTTTAACACAAACAAGCTTCTTTTCAACAGTGATTATCAAAGAGATTTTACCAATTAATACACTAATTGTCATTTACAACGTGCGTCTAACTGAAAACTTTCTGACTTCTGCTGAACCCCCTTAAAAACAGAAATTTGCTGAAAACCCCAGAAACCGTGATTCCAGCTCAGCTCCTGTAATGGCTGTTTAGATGAAGTGTAAAAATTAATATGAGTGGGATTCATCAAAAGACTTTGTCATAAAGTGGCCAAAAGTCTCGCTTCAAAACAAAGAAACTACGCGTGTCCATGTTACAGTGTAATTCTATGTTTAAGTACTGAGTAATATTAATTAACTACATGTATTTACTATACGGTTAGTTTCAATATTTGGATTGTCTTAGAGTTACTGTACATAATTTTAATTATACATAATTCAAACCAATCAAACTAAAATTAATTCAGGCACCAAATATAGTTAAAAAATATATTTTTTTTACTTGTAAGCGCAGGACAATATAGTTCATTTATGTAAGTGAGGATAGCAAAGTAAATTAAACTTACCTAAAATATCCTTTAAAAATTCTTTGGGGGTAAAAATGATTCGGCATGTTTTACTTAAATGAAGCATTGCTTGGTAATTGGTTGTGCTAAACCGTTGTTATCTTATATTTAACAGCTGACAGCTATTCAACCCAATTCATTACATACCTCTGTATTAAAGTTATCAAGATGAATTTGTTCTGACACGTTCTTGTCTTCTTTAATTATCATGATAATGTGAGAAATGTTGAAGGTTTCTGAATAAACACTTCTTTTGACGATATGTAATTACTACCAAACTATCTGCACAAGTCCAGAAGAAACTGTATCAGTCTTCTTAAGAGATATCGACTGCAGTCTCTGATCTGCGTGCTATTATTAGATTACTAAACGCGTGTTTCTTTCCACTAGGTGGTTTTCTGGTGGCTCACAGTAACAAAGGCTTGTGCCTGAGCACACAAAGGAGTGTGGTGGTCCTGAGGAGGTGCGATGAGATGAACCCGTCCCAGCAGTGGGTCTGGGCCAGTGGCTGGAGACTCAATCACACACTGATGTCCAGATGTCTGTGGGCCGATCCGAGCAGTGCCGTCCCGCGTCACGCTCGTCTGGTCAAGCTCAGCGACTGCCAGACGGCCCCGGCCTGGAGCTGCTACGAGCCCCAAGGGGTCTTTGGACTGGCAGAGACAGCCATGTTCCTGAAGAAACAGGGCGAGAGGGTTGTGGTCCGCTTTGGGCAGCGGTATTCGAACTGGTCCATGATGACGCTGGACTCTGAGGGGAGACCGGTATCCTCGTCTCTCTGTCCATCCACAGGTCAGCAACACTCACTCATATACGCTATATTGCCAAAAGTATTGGGTCACCCCCTTCTAATGAACAGGTTTGATTACTTTATCAATGAACAAATCTTGTGCTTCTAATTTTAGTTTGGACTGGACCCTTTTATGTTCTAACATGACAATGCCTCTGTGTATAAGACATGGTTAAAAAAGAAATGACTGACTGAGTCAGTGTGAAAGAACAGAGAGTAAAGTCATAATCCCAGCTAAACACCTATGATGTGACTTTAAATGCAGACATTGAGCCAAAAACACATCACCAGTGACTTACATATGGGTGCACTCATTTTAGACATTAATACATTTTTATAAATCTATGAATTATGTTTCCATCTTTCTTGTCACAATTTTGTAAGTACCTTTTTCAGTTCTACAGAAGATGGTCCCAGTGCTTTTGTCCATGTAGTGAAAGTCATTGGTGATGAGTTTTTGGCTCAAGGACTGTGTTTAAGTCACAACAGAGGTGTTCCGTTAGGATTAGGAGTTAGCTTTACGCAGTCAAGTTCTTCCACACTGACTTAATCAATATACAGAGAGGGAATGGCATGCTAGAACAGAAAAGGGTCTTGTCCAAACTGTTGCAACAAAATTAGAAGCACACAATTCCCTAGAATATCATTATATGCTTTAATATTAAAGATTTGTATGGATATTACTAAAGTAGTCAAAACTGCAGGGGGTGACGCAATACTTTTAGCAATATAGTGTATCTGCCTTCACGTGTGACACAATTAACATTTGAGAAGATTAGACTGCTGCTGGCATGCTACAGTATTATATAATACAGTACAGTTATATTAGCAAACACTTTTATTTATATAGTGCTTTTAACAATACAGAAGCACTAAACGGTATCAAATCGGAGAATAGAGTGATAGTGATGTATAATGACAAGATTAACACTTATTAAATGTAGAGATGGTATCTGTAATAAATTTGACTATAATCACTAGAAATTAAGTGTCCCCAACTAAGCAAGACAAACTAAAACTAACTAAACTAAGACAGAGGCGACAGCAGCAATCTAAATGTAAACTGACAGAGTGTGTCTGTTTCCCGAACAGTGTTAGGGAGATTGTTCAAGAGTTTGGGTGCTAAATAGGAAAATGATCTGGCGCCCGCAGTTGATTTTGATATTCTAGGTATTATCAAACAACCAGAGTTTTGAGAACGCAGCGGACATGTAGGACTATAATGTGAGCTAAACCATTCAGGGCTTTATAGGTAATTAATAAGATTTTAATATCTATCTGATGTTTGATAGGGAGCCAGTGCAGTGTTGACAGAACCGGGCTAATGTGATCATACTTCCTAGTTCTAGTAAGGACTCTGGCTGCTGCGCTTTGGACTAGCTGAAGTTTGTTTATCATTATATATGAGTGTTGGGAATTTTTCTTTGAAAATGTAATAGGTTACAGATTGCCCTATCAATATAATCACAATTAATTATGCATAATTGCAAGCAAGTAACACTAAACCATACCATAATCCTGACAATAGCCATATGGTAAGCACATTAGTTAATTAACATTACTTAGTATTTAAATGTACAATTACACTGTACATTTTGTAATTGAATTATATAATTCTGTTACATGTACTAGTTACTCCCCAACACTGACAGTAAGCAACGCTGTGAAAATGTGGTTTTAACTTCACATCATCATCAAGTGATCAAGCTGAATCAGTTGAGCACAGGTGTGTTATGAGCTTCGAGTGGTTTGTCATTGAAAAACTATTTACATTTATTCATATAGCAAACACTTTTATCCAACGTTACTTACAAATAACAAAAACTGATTTATTCTAAAGAACCAAATAAACAGGTACAAGCTGGGTGGTTGTTTATATTAAACCTGGTTTACCACATGTTCATGTATTTCTCTGTGCTGAAACATGAAAAAAGCAACAAAATATTATTTTGTAGAAATGTTGTGATTTGCATGTTTTCCAGGTAAGCTTGGGTTTGCCAGATTTGCAGTTTATTTTTCAAATGCACCTGCAGTGAAAACACATCATGCTGCGTAAAGCTAACGTCAGTCTTTTTTCAACAGGCCCGTCCACGGTTTCAACGATGAACTCCAAAGGTGAAATGACCACTCTGACAGTCCCCGTCATTACTCAGAGCAGAGCGGTGACCCACCACAGTAACACAGTCAGGAGCAGAACCAAACGCACTGCTACAACCGGTCTAGCTGATCCAACCACATTCACTGCCAAAACAGACTTTCAGGAGAATGAGACTCAAACGCTCGAGACCGAATCTCCCTACGAGATGAGCGATACTACAGATGAGTCCTCCACTGCTCTGATGGTCACCAGAACTCTTCGAGCACCTCAGAACTTCACCCAGAATAGAGTTGACGTGACAGAGACCGCCTCAGATGTGACAGAGCAGACATCTCAGACAGAGTTGGCTGTCTCCACAACGGACACTGAGCCTTCGGGTTCCTCTGACTTTCACACAGAACCGTCTGAAGCTCAAAACACTGATGCAGATCCTGCGCTGACCGAGAGCTCGACCAGCAGTTTCCCAGTGTCACACACAGATGGGGTATGGACAAACGCCACCACCAGAAGCTCAAGGGTCCTTAAAGATGTTCAGACCATGTTGCCATTTAAAACGAGAACGACCCGAGCCATCACTGATGATTTTGCCAGTACAGATACTAGAGCTATTCCCAATACAGCTACCAGCTCTGCTAAAACTACAGAGCACGCGACCACCAGCCCTGCAGTCCTGTACACATCTACAGACGCGTACACATCAGCTGCTTACACAACTACTGTGGCTCCAGCTACTACTGTAGAAACCATCCCCAGCACTGCTGCTCTGAGCACAGGGACCTCAGCTCCTCCATCCACTGCTACTCTGACCACGGCCTCTACGACAAAGGTCAGCTTCATCTTCTCTCTGAGACCAACCTCGCTGTGGTATTTCTGCTTACAGTCTCGGTCAATGCTGTCAAGAGTCTTTTAGAATTCATGCAAATACAGCAGCTAGTGGTGTGTTCATTAGATGACAAGTCAGTATAGGTGTTGCAAGATTTCAGGTTGGTTTGTAATTTGGAAGGTTAGCAGACCCCCCAACAGAGGGCCCCCAAGAGTAGCCTACGTGAAATGACATTTTATTTTATTCATGTAATTTGTGATATATTATGCAACTGCAAAAGCGCAATATTAAATAATTAAATAACAAATAAAATTATGATTAGGGCCCCATAAAGGCTTGGTCTTGGGCCCTGAGCAAATGCACCATCAAATGACAAAATACAAAGTATTTTGCTCTCAAATTTTGCCCACAAACCAATTGAAAATCTCATTTGATTGGCTGGTTACTATCAGTGCTGCATAAAAAAATGTACTAGTACTTGGATAAATAGATAATGCTTAGAATTTGATTACAGTTGAGTCCTCTGCACTATCTGACTCCGCCTAGATTTAAAATGGTCCCATCTGGTCACTATTTTGACACACTATTGTTCCATTTAATACTGTAAAGCTGCTTTTACACAATTTTCATTGTAAAAAGAGGTATATAAATAATGGTAACTTGACTAGTCTTTTTCTGGATTACATGATTACAAATTATTCACGCAATGGCAGTAAGTAATATACAACTTATTCTCTATAATTCTATGTTCTCTTAAATTTAAAAATGTGTGTGTCATATTGAAAACAGTGACAGCGTACTATGTTAATGTCATGTGGATGAATTTGCTGAATATGCAGAACACTAACAATGTATAAGTGACAAAACTAGTTCAAACCTGGAAGACCATGCTTTTGTTTATTAATGTTTGTTCATGTGATGCAGGGGTTTCCAAACTATTTGGTTGATTTTTACAGTACTGGTCAATATCTGTTCCTCTTTAACTGTCTGTTGTGTATGTGTCTGGTTTATAGCTTGTAACGACGGAGGCCGTCAGGTGTCTGGTGAATGTGACTGCAGTCAGTATTCATGTGGATTACTGCGTGTTGAATTTCACCACACCTGGCAAATCCTGCAGCTTCGTCATGACTGATGCTTCTCACTTCACAAGGTGTTCTGAAGACGTGAAGCAGCTCAGACATCACACATGCCTGATGATGGGGCTGACTCCCGGCACTATCTATTCGTTTGGAGTCGTTTCTGAGACAGATGCTGCATGCTTCAACATTACAGTTCAAACCGGTAAGTCCTCTTACATTCCTCCACAGCTTTAGTTTTCTGAACCTGAATCATGGATAGAAGTGTCAGGAACCAGAGGAACCATCTTTTCTCTGTTTAAAGTGCTGATTTTCACAATAGCATGCAGTGATTTATGGCTGTTTTTGGTGTTGATATGCTGGAACACATTGTTCTGACAGAGGATGTGTCTGTGAAGGGTCGAGACGTGTTGTATATAAGTGTTTTTCACTGAAGTCTTGGCAGCAGCACTGCACAATCTGTTCATAAGAGTCATCGCTGACCCTTCTTTCCTCATTCAAGGGCGCCTTTAGGCTGTAAATATGAAATAATAGAAACGACTTATGGATTCGTTCAGCGGATGTTATTACGTTTACACTTTTTGTTCTCAAAGTGAAGCCCATGACCCATAACTTATGCTCTTCATGTATTTATCTGATTACCATCATGAGAATCTGACTTTTCCAGGTTTTAAGTGCTATAATCAGGTCCTCAGTTCATCTACCAACCAAGGAAACGTTAAAAACAGTAACCCACCACTTTTGTTTTATTAAGCCTCTTCCTGCAAACATCTAAAAAACAACAACATGCGCATCTGATCTCGAACCCCTTATAATTAAGCAAAGAGAACTCATTATAATATTACAACCCCTTAATCTGTAAATTTCCACCTGCTTCGCTTCATTTTGATTTCGATAACAGTGTAGGAGTTCAATGTTCAATGTAATGGCAAAGATTTGAGAAAAAACAAGCGGTGGATTTATAGATTTATTTACTGTAATAAGGTATGGGTGATAGCCTTGTCCTTCAGATGTTGGAAGTTTAAACTTGTGTGATTTAAAATGCATAATTCCAACCCAACAAACATGATTATCAGAAACATAACAGATGCTTTAGCAGGTACTAGCTTTAATGTTGCAGCTCTATTCTGGAAAGGCACATTTAAAGAAACAAAATAGGTTTTTCAAAATGATATAATAAACTGTAGAGTATTTTGTGCTGTATATATATATATATATATATATATATGTAAAACATTTATAATAAAAAACTGTAATATAGAAAAAATGAATAAAAAAAAGGTAAACTTGGTAATAAATAATAGTAATAGTCTATAATAGTATGATTAGACAAATAAACAGAACATTCTCAACATTTGTAGGTTTTTTCAGTAAAAGTTCAGAATTTAACATGTAGGCATGTCTTACATTGACGAGAATCATTTTCTGCCCATTGCTCTGAACAGAAGTTTTTAGTTGTGTTTTGGAAGGATTTCGTGTACAATTCCACAGTGTTTCATTTTGACTTGGCCGCTCATGAGACCTTCATCTCTTTCCTCTAAATCGTTGCTTTACTGCTGGTACCTCTTTTGCTTTTTCGCAGATGCTTTCATGTTCTCCTTGTGCTTTGTTCGTGTGATATGGAATTCTCAGTTGACTTAATGCCAGCAACCACTGTAGTGTTTGTCTGTTTGCCAAAAACTTGACCTTTGACTCATTTGTCCGAAACACATTGTTCCAAATGTCCTGTTACAAACTTCAGTCTTGCCTTGACATTTTTTTCATACCAGAAGCTTCTTCCTGGTTTTCTCCCAGATCTCCACGCACATTCCTCAGTAATGATACACAAAGTTTCTTGTGGTCAATTTGGATAGATGAACCCCATTATCACTTCCTTCTGAGACATTCAGTCAGTTTTTGAAAGCTTGGCATGATGGTACCATGTGCTTCAGTGCTAATGACCAAACTAGACCAGATTATTGAAGTTTATATCCCCTCTTGACTTGATGAAACAGTAAAATCTGTGGCTGTGCTGAGTTACTGTCTCTTTTTCAGACAGGGACAAAGGCTAGGGTACAGGCTCAGACGAGGGCCAGGACCTTGATGAAACAGGGTGGTGCTGTGTTCTGAGCCTCCTTTCCTGCATCCTGTAGCCATTTATTTGCTCGCTTTGCTCACTGTAAGGTACAATAACTGCAGTTCCCAACATGCACTGCAGCATGAAATCCAGATATTCACTGCTTTAGCTTTCACTATGTTACAGGAAATTTTGTTTGTGTTGTGAGAAGTTCAAGATCATGTGGCATTAACACAATTGAGCATTGTTGATGTTGTCTGGGTTAAACTGTCAGAGCAGTATTGTCTGACAGAAAAATACATCTGGGAATGGTGATCAGTCCAGTTTTGTTATATAAATAAGCTAAGTAACAGCTAACTGTTTATTGAAAGAACATGAAAAAAATTTGTTAAGTCCTGCTATGAATCAGAGAGTCACAGCTGTAAGCTGTAAGCTGGTTTTATACCAGTGCAGTCATCATGTTCCACAGAAACACCTCCAACCAGCAGCAGGCTTTACTCCTCACCAAAGGCCAGCAGCTTTTTTATTGTTATTTCCAGGATATTTTCAGCTTGCCTCCTCCCTTCCTGCTTTAGCAGACTACCCGCCTACATATCCTGTCTTTTATTGCCCGTTACCCATGATGCACACACCAACACTCAAGCATTGTCTCATACTCTTCAGGAAACACTAATGCTGAGATTATGAGATGATGGTGAATTAATTCAGTTTTCTTGCCTTTTTTGTCATTCCGAAGCTGTTTTTATTCCAGTCAGTGAATGTGATGAAGTCCTAAACACAAGATGTATCTATTGTAATAAACATTTCCAGTGATGTTAAGTGTATTGAAGGACATGTCTATGACTCCTGCAGCTCCTGCTCCGGTCTCATCACTGACTCTTCAGAGCTACGGCAGTCAGGGCTCACTTAAAGCCGTCTGGACTCCTGCTGTCGGACACGTGGAGTCCTACCAGCTCTCTCTGTCTTCCTCCATCTCTTCAGAACAGGACCTTACACTGCCACCTAACTCTACTCAGTGGGTTTTTAGTGGCTTAACACCTGGAAAAGCTTATCAAGTGTTGGTGAAGACCAAGAGTGGAGAGCTAAAAGCTGAGACCAGGACAACAGGGAGAACAGGCAAGAACTATGACACATCTTTGTACCTTATTAATCCCGTAATGGTACCCTGAAACCTTATTACTACTTTTCTAATATATGCATTAAATTAGTTAGGTAGAAATCATTAATATCCAGTTGTGCCATTATAAAATACACATGAATAATGAGTGATTCAGAGCCTTGCCCACCGATCAATAGAAATAACCTGAAATAAGTTCTTGTTGTGTTAGCTCCAGGATGGGCGACTCATCTCCAGCTGGAGGCCCTCAATGAGAAGAACCTACGCTTGTCCTGGTCTCCTCCTGCTGGTGACTGGGATTTCTACCGTGTTCTGCTGTTCAACGGCTCGTCTGTGCTGATGAATCGGACGGTGGATCGGAGTCTGGTGGAGTTCAGCTTCACGAGCTGGATTCTGGTTCCAGGTCGTCTGTATAGAGCTGCTGTGAATGTGGAGAGCGGAAATCTGAGCTCCACCGCCGACTGCCACGGGAGAGTAGGTGTGTAACTGATCATCTCAACCTCTGCTGTAAAACTTTACAGACCAATTAAGTGCACTTCCTTTCTATTTAAAAGAAGTGCACTTAATTGTATTGTGTCTGCACTTTTACTGTACTTCAATTTTTATATTTACATTTTTTTTACGAACTGTACTTACAGATATATAACACTAATAATGACACTAATTTACTCACCTTGAAGCCACCTCACAGGTGTGTATGACCTTATACTGTATATGATGGAGTTATATTTAAAACCTGCTGGCTCTTCAAAGCTTTATAATGGCAGTGATTGGCTGTTATTTTTCAATATTCCAAAAGCAGTGCAATAAAGTGCATCCAGCCATAATGAAAAGTGCATTTTTGTAAGAAAAATATTGTTCCACTGAATGTTGTTTGAATGTCATTGAATATGCCAATCTCACGAGAACCAACATTTGTTCACAGGAGCAAAGGTATCAAAGTTTTCTTACTGTACCGGAGGACTGCGTTCTATTGTGAACGTATGACAGTTAGCGGAAGTTAAAAATTTCTGTTCATAAAGTTTTAAGTGTGGACATTTTTCTAACAAAAACGCATTCACTACAGGATTATGGATGAATGCACTTTATAGTACTTTTTTGGACTAAATCAAGGCATAATTTTCATTTTTGTGTAAAGCATCCCTTTATTAAGTGTAGCAGTGTTGGGGTAATACATAGCTATATTACTAGTAAAGTAATGCATTACTTTTTAATTTACATTTACATTGTTTTTTTCCAAAAAGGTCAGAGGTATTGTTTGTGCAGTGTGAATACAGTGTAGTTCTACACAAAATGTGAATGTGCATCTCACTCACAAAAACAAAAAAAATGCATTAATCAAAATTAATTAAAAGTGAAATGCAAAAAAAAAATGACAGAAACCTGCAATAATGAAATGTTAACACAAATGTATCTAATCTTATTTTATTTACCAATTTCTTTGCTGCGGACCTTTATTGATCTAGTTTAACCATATCAATCAAGCACCTTTATTTATATAGTGCTTTTAACATTACATATTGTGTCAGAGCACGAAATAGTATGAAATTTGAGAATAGAGTGTCAGTAAACACAAAATTTTCAGCGAAAGGCATTTCATTATCGAATGAATGATAGATGTCAATGTCTAAATGAGTCAGTTTCAATAGGATCTTTGTAATCAAATCGATGATAATTGCAGATTTATCCAAATACTTCTGACTCATCACAATTTCTAGCAGTTTATTGAACAGAATGGCAATATGAACAGAATGAGAATACAACGGCAGACAAAGTATACAACCGTAATCAGTATCCAGAAGTCGGAGCAGGCGACTAGCAGACACGTGTTCAGTCTCAGGTATGAGGGTGTATGGGAATTTGAGTCCAATAACAAGGTTAGTACTCAGGAGAGGGCTCCCTCTGGTGTTGCGAGAGGCATGGTATGGAAGCCTCTCTTGTAACAAAGCTCCCACCCTGCGAGCTGCTCCTGATGCGAGGAGGCAAGTGATACCAGGGTCTTCCTTGTGGACAAGGGGCTGGCTTCTCCAGATGCATCCTATGAAACTCCTTGGTGAGTGTGTGGTCGAGAATGTCCCTTGCATTGACCAAGGACCTTTGTTCCGCACCGTACCCCTTCCACCGTACCCCTTCATCACCATCGACCAGAGTCGGCTCTCCCAATCCTCTCTCGGACCACCAGCAGGTTTTAGCACCGAAACATGAAAAGGAGGAGAGATACGATAGTCAACAAGTAAGTCTAAGCAAACTGGCGTAATTTGTCTGATTATTTTGAAAGGACCCACATACATGGGACTGAGCTTTTTGCAGGGGAGTCTGGGGCAGATGTGTCTGGTGGATAATCAAGTCCATTGACCTGGGTTACATTGTGGTCCACCAAGCATTTGAAAGTTGAGTTAGTCCAGTAGCAGGTTTCTGCAATTAATTTTGAGCATATTCTGCCCATGTCAGATATTCGCTACAGTCTGCTTGATTATTTTAACAGTGCACCCTGAGGAAACAAGTGAGTTCCTTGTGATGTGAACGGTGGACCCCAGTCAGATACAATGTCCTTGGGAAGGCCACAAAATCAGAAGACGTAGTTACAAATGCTTGCAAGCAAACTCCAGAATCTAACAAGGCTTTTACCCACACTTGCTATGGGTAAAAAGTTTTACTGGAATTTTCACTCAGTTGGATATCGGTACTGAAAAATGGAACTTACCCTTCTGGAATTCACGGTAGTGGGTTGAACAGGGCAGGAGAATTTCATATGGCCAGCTTGACCGCAGTACACGCAGAGATGGAGAGTTGAACCCGGTGGTCTCATTCCTCAGAGGAAAGGAGAGGTATTCAGAATTTGTTACAGAGGTCGTGAGAAGGCTTTGTGTGGTGCACGCAGGTAGTCATGAATGTACAAGGTTGTCAGTTTGGATTGTCACGACCTCTCATTCAGAGTCATTCGGAGTTCTCCTCTCATCACCCAATCAGGGAATGCTAGTCGAGGGCTTGCCATCGGAGGTGTTTTCAAAAGTACTTGTTTGTGCTGGATCACCTTTTGGCGAAGTCTTCTGTGACGAGTCAGACGTATTTTGATCCATCTGCAGTTTATTGAACAGAATGGCAATATGGACAGAGTGAGAATACAATGGCAGACAAAGTATACAAAAGTAATCAGTATCCAGAATTGTCTTTTTCAAGACTGTCTTTTATACAGGAGGAAATGAGTGTGGTAATGATCAGGTGCAATGTAATCATTCCCAGGTATGAGGGTATATGGGAATTTGAGTCATATAACAAGGTTGCGAAAGGCGTAGTGCGGAAGCCTCTCTCGTAACAGAAATAGAAGCATACTAATAAGCAAAAATTACTTTAGATAAACTAACAATTGTGCTTCATTCTTTTCCTGTATTCTACTGTACAGACATTAATTTACTTTTCCTTCAGCCAAAGGTTTATTCATTACACATTTTGATATGAAAGGGCTTTTACATTTGATACAGATCTCCTTATCGTAAAAAACAAACAATCAAGCCCTGCTCATGTTTTAGAAGTAACACAAAAGTAATGCAAAACTAATATAACACATTACTATCCATAAAAAGTAACTAAATAATGTAATTACAAATTTTTAAGGGAGCAATGCAATATTGTAATGCATTACTTTTAAAAGTAACTTTCCCCAACATTGGTAAAGAGAACACACTTTCATGATTCTTAAAGAGTCATCTTAAAGATCAATTACCCCCATGTTTATTCAAACCCATATCTTTGATTTTCATGTTTGGAACACAATTAGATATTTTTAAAGAAAACCGAGAGGCTTGTGATTGTCCTATTTACTGCCAAATATGAATATTATGAAGCTAAGAGAATACATCCTGTGCAAAAAGAAAACAAAAATAATGACTTTATCCAAATATATCATCTATTGTGGACAGCATCTGGTGGATTCTGTGTTAGACCCAATGGAAAGACACATTTTTTTTGCAAATCAAAGTGTAAATGTACAAGACATATCTTTCCATTGCGGCTAACACAGAATTGTTTATGTTGATTGCCAGCACCAGATGCTGTCCACATTTTTGTTTTCTTTTCATACAAAAAGTATTTTTGTAGCTTCATACTATTACGGTTGAACCACTAAAGGCAGGTAAAGGTAAATACTTTTCTGCACCTTGACTATGGCAATTGTTTGACAGTCAATGGGAAAGTCTCAAGTCTTTCGGTTTTCATCAAAAATATCTTAAATTGTATTCCGAAGATGGCATGACATAAGGATAGGTGATTCATTTTTGGGTTAAGTTACTTTCCATCAAATTAAAAATAGGCCGCTGTCCTGCAAAGTTCTGCTTCTGCACAGCTGCTGCTTTAGCAGGGCCAGGGGCAAGGGTACACTGATAGACACCCTTCTCAGTTTTTCCGCACTCTCCATCAGCTCCCCGGTCTGTTCAGAGGCTGAGTGTCCGTCACAGCACTGAGACCTCGCTGAGCGCTATGTGGAGCCATCCCTTCGGTGAGTGGGACAACTACACCGTCCTGCTAAAGAACGGAGACGGCACTCTGGACACACGGACATTAGCCCATGACATGCAGGAGTGCAGTTTTAATAACCTGCTGCCTGGACACACCTATACGATCACCGTGATGACCAACAGTGGAGATTTAAGCAGTTCGGCACGCGTCACAGGAAGAACCGGTGGGTCATGCAGATGTCCAGGGTGATGGCTGGAGTGTCCGTTCGCTTGATTTAGCTGTGTAATGCTGTGTATGTGATCAGTCCCTGCGCAGGTCACCCAGCTGCAGGTCAGTAATCAGGGCAGCACAGACGCTCTGCAGGTACGCTGGGATGGGGCGGCCGGCGCGCTGGATCTGTACCGCCTGCTCCTCATCCACGACAGCGTGGTCATGAAGAACGAGAGTGTGCCGCCCAACGTCACCTCCTACCACTTCCAGGGCCTGAGGTCTGGCACTCTGTACAGGACTGTGCTGACCACAGTGCACAGGGGCGAAACCTCACGCCAGACGGTGGCTGATGGCCGCACAGGTAACACACTAAAAACATAACACCAGGTGCATGATATTATCATACATACAGGGCATTTATTCAGTAAGCACAGCTCTTTAATTGCACTCTAATCATTCATGTTTAATTAAAAGACACATTATGTATTAATGCATGTCTATGATTATTCAAACAATGAACATAATGATTATGGGCTCATATTTTAGCCAGGAGCAATGTTTTGAAGTTAAAACATCTTAATTCATTAAAACATTAAATTGTTTCACGAGACTGGATTCATGGCAATCACTGATTTGTATTAGCTGTTTAAATTTAAGTATCTTCAAAACTTCCATATTTCTTTGTTTTCCCTATATAATATACACAGCAATATATAGCAATATACACAGTGATGTGCTTAAAAGATGCTATGTGCATCCTAAAATATGTACTTATGCACCATTCTATGAAATTTTGTTGTATAAAGTGTATTAATAGTGTAGTGTGTTCACACTGAAAATTCCAAACAGAAATAGTGCACTTTACACATCCAGATTATGCTCTTAAATAACCGAAAAAAACTAATTGTGTAATGTTGATAAATGCATTGATGCATTCAACTGTCTTAAGCTTTAATTACACAGCTTTCATACTACAATTATTAATGGCAGCGTTGCATTATATATTTCATACAATACATGACTGCACATAGTGTACAGTGTGTCATTTGGGATGCTGCTGCTGTTTAAACCACGCAGCGGTGCCTTGTGTAACCTATTTAATCTGAATGGTTTCTTCAGAATTGTTTTTTGAAGGATGATACAGGTACACTGAAATTCATACTCTTATCTGGAGCTGCAGGAATGCTCCTGGAATTTTCAGGAAGCCTTGAATATGTCAAGGTCATTTGTGCGACTTCCTGCTGAGAGTGTTGTTGTGGAGGGAGGGAGGATGTTGTTCTTTTTGAGTGAACAATCATGCTTTAACTTAACATTTCATTAGTGTTCACCTAGTAACAAGCAGAGTCGCTCATTATAAATTTAGACCTGAACATAACATTTTAATATTATTCATAAGTTATGATCCGCTGTCCTGACATTCTCCTGTAAAATCATTTGACTTTAATTCGTTGTTCCATCAATGCATGAAATGTCCAGGCCAAGAGACAGCAAAGCATTGTTTGTTATCGGCTAAACATCAGAAATGTGCAGCTAGTCATAACTCCTCGATTGACTTCACAGTCTGTTCTGTCTGTGTGTGGTGTGTTGATCAGTTCCGGCCGCAGTGAGAGACGTGACGGTGAGCAACAACGGCCGTATGGACTTCCTGAGCGTGTCCTGGAGAGCAGCGGAGGGAGATGTGGACAACTACTCGGTCACTCTGAGAGACCAGGAGAGAACCCTTCACACCCTCACTGTGTCCAGACTCACTACCGAGTGTGTCTTTAAGTCTCTGGTGTCTGGACGCCTCTACAACATCTCCATCAGCACCCGCAGTGGACAGTACGAGAACCACACTGTGGTCCAGGAGCGCACACGTAAGGGCACTCAGCAGCGGTGTTGATGACAGCCTCTGTCTGTACAGTGATGGTTCACATCATTCTGTGCTTCTCTGCTCCAGAACCTGCCACGGCCTTGAACCCAACAGCCACACACATGGCTCGTGACGACCGTCTGAAGGTGTACTGGCGGCACGCCGCTGGAGACTTTGACTACTATCACGTCTCCATCAAGCACAATAACATCTTCCAGCACAACAAGACTGTGCCTAAGACTCAGAACGAGTGTGTGTTCAGTGGGCTGGTGCCAGGCCGACTCTACACCGTGATTGTCAGCACGTGGAGCGGGAAATACGAGTCCAGCGTCTCAACTCATGGAAGGACATGTGAGTGTGCCAGTGCTACAGTTTTTATAGTTGGCACATTTAATTGGCTGCATTTCTATGGCTTTATAGTTTAATGTATTTTTGTGGCACTGTAGTTCAGAGTTTTGTAGTTCTGTGGCTTTATGATTTGTAGTGAATTTGTTCTGTAGTTTACTGTAGTCCCATAACTTAGTTATAATGGGTTGGTTAACTGTAATCCTGTTGCTTAATATTTAGTTTACCACAGTAAGCTAAATCATAAAATCTTTCCTTCGCTGTAATTCTGTATTTTGGTCTAGTTATTTGACTCTGTAGTTTAGAGTATCATGTTTAGTTTACTAT
Organism: Puntigrus tetrazona; assembly: GCF_018831695.1. NCBI lineage: Eukaryota > Metazoa > Chordata > Actinopteri > Cypriniformes > Cyprinidae > Puntigrus > Puntigrus tetrazona. The sequence continues at coordinate 596,629 of NW_025048726.1, forward strand.
TATTCTGTCTGTCAGTGCCGGCAGGAGTGCAGAACTTGACTCTGGCTGACAGTGGTACAGAGGATCTGCTGGTGACTTGGGTTTCTGCTCCTGGAGATGTGGATCACTATGAGGTTCAGCTGCTCTTTAATGACATGAAGGTGTTTCCTCCGATCACACTAACCAGCAGCACCAACAGATACCTGCTATCTTCACTCACTCCTGGAAGACTCTACAAAATTGTGGTGTCCACCTACAGTGGGCCAAACCTCAGTGTGCAGTTTATCAAAGGCAGAACGGGTACATCTCACTGTTGCCTGTGGATATCAGACCATTTTTTTGAGTGTAGTTAGCTTGCAAAGTCTTAAAGTTTGTGTTGTTGATTTATTTCAGCTCCTAGTAAAGTGAAGAACATTCATATCAGTAATGACGGTCAGAGCAACAGTCTTAGAGTGAACTGGACGCCGGGACGGGGCGATGTGGACCGCTACGCTGTATCACTGTCCGAGATAAGCAGTCAGGCTGAGGAGAGACCAGTCCCTAAACATGTGAATGAGATCAGTTTCCAGGGTCTACTGCCCGGACAACAGTACATGATAACTGTTACATCAGTCAGTGGATCGCTGATCAATAACAGCACAGCAACAGGACGAACAGGTAAAGTAAAACTGCTTTTGTATAATAAGAGCAATGATGAAGACAGATAACCCAGTCATTGATTTGCTCTGCAGTGCCCTCCTCTGTGAGCGCTCTTCAGGTGGAGAACCAGCGCAGCACGTCCAGTCTGCTGGTGTCATGGCAGGCAGCTCGAGGGGTGTTTGACGCCTATCGCCTGCAGCTGCTGGATGAGCGAGGATCTCTGGTGGACAACAGCTCTAAAGCTGCAGGCGCCAACCAGCAATACTTCAGACAGCTCACCCCTGGAAAAAAATATCGTATTGCGGTGCAAACCATCAGCGGAGGAATCAGCAGCAAAGCTGTCATTGTTGAGGGCAGAACCTGTGTGTAGATGATGCCTTTTTCTCAGTTTTGATGTGATCATATAGCACACAAACTGAATGCTTACAGTGTCTGAAAATGTGTTTTAGGTCCAGCAACCGTTAATAACCTGTTCATTGTGAGCAACACAACCACAAACCTGTCGTTTCGATGGGCTGTGCCAGATGGGGAGTTTGAAGGATTCAGTGTTATTCTGTATACTGGAGACGGAAGCTTGCAGATTCAGAAAAAAGAAATGATGAACATACAGGACTGTTCTTTCCAAAACCTTCAACCTGGGACTCAGTACAAGGTGGTGGTTCTGACCCACAGTGGGGATCAGACCAATGAAACATCCATCTGGGCCCGGACAGGTGAACAAGAGGGACCAAAATGTCCTTGTTTAATTTTAGCCACGATACAGCTCCATAGCGGGCACAATCACAGCAGTTTAACACAATAATATGTTTGTCACAGTTTACAGTCACATTTGTTCACAAATGTAAAAGTATTACATTTTAAGGATGCATGACATATCGGCGACACCATACTGGTATAAATGTAACTTTTCACTGTTATCATTTGCTATTAACCCAATAAGCAAATTTGGAAGGTATATTAAGGCAGATAAATAATGCATGCAGCTTGAAACCTTTTTTAATATGTTTATTTTTCAAAATCATTGATGAATTATTATTAATAATAACCACTTTATTCTTTATATTATTATATTAATAAACAATATTGTTTTATTAGAATCATTCCATTATTGTCTGTGCAGAAGCTACTTAAAATGTCCATATCTCTGCATTCCTAATACTTTTTATAATAGTCGATACCTTTGTTCAATGTGTTTTCTGTAGTTCCTGCAGCTGTAACTTTGTTGCACGCCGACAGCAGAAGAAGCTCTGAGAGTCTGTGGTTGAGCTGGAAACTTCCTGGGGGTGAAGTGAGCAGCTACACCCTCCTGATCTACAACCCTGATGGGACTCAAGAAGCTGAGCAGAGCGTGGGCCCGGAGAGCAGGAACTACACATTTCAAAGGCTGGTGGCTGGGCGACTGTATCAGGCTGTGGTCCTTACACACAGTGGAGATCTCACCAACATGGCAACCACTACTGGCAGGACCGGTAAGAAATAACACATGGCAACATGATCTAGATTTGTTGAATTAATCAAATGGGCCACAGTTTGCTTCAGTTTAACTTTAGAATCAGTATCTAATTGCAATACAGATTTTATGTGTTGGACTCTATTCCCTAATGGCTTTGATGTATTGTAGACCCTAGGCCACCTGTCTCGTTCTCCTTTGGAGAAATCACGAACATCTCACTGGAGATCACCTGGAGCAGTCCAGAAAACACAGATTATGATGACTTTGACCTTCAGTGGAGCCCCAGGGACCATCTGTCAGTGTTCAACCCCTACCACAGCCCCACATCCAGAAACCGTATTCTGAAAGGCATGTACCCCGGCCGCAAATATAACATCAGCCTGCGTACGGTCAGCGGCGCCAGAACCAGCAGCCCTTCCTACAGCCTTCCGGTCTACAGGAGCATCAGGACAAGTCAGTGGAGCACCAGACACTTATTGCAATCAGTTTATCTGTCATTCTTATGGGAAACTTTTGAATCAATTTACCAGTATACAGACTACTGGTCACCACTTTGTCGCTACTTTAGTGACTTCCCCAAAAGTTTAGGGACAAATACAACTTCTTGGACAAAGCTTCTCTAAGTTCTCGTTTTTATATAGAATTTCAGTGAATGTCATCTAATGACATTTTAGCTACCAGCTTTAACTACTTTTAATTGAAAGCAGCTGGAAAACTTTGATGATAAGTATGTGTTGCAGGGGTTCTCAACTCTGGTCTCGACTTTAATTTATTGGCTTGTTCTGGTGTCTTAAAGTAGGGTCAGAGCTAAACTCTGCTGTGAAGTGGATCTCAAGGGGCCAGAGTTGAGAACCCCTGCTCTACTGCTGAATAGCACAATAATGAACCACTCAACTACAGTAAAAAATGTCATTATCTGTAAGTGTAGCACTTTGTGTTTTTTCCTGTCTCTAGAGCCGGAGCGTGTTCAGAGTCTGCACTGCCGTCCTCAGAACTCCACCGCCATCTCCTGTTCATGGAGTACCCCAGAAGCTGACTTTGACTCATACACCATTGAGTGTTTGAGAAAGGACCCTCAGACAATGGTGTACTCTCAGCGCACAGTCAAAGAAAACACTGTCTATCTGATCAAAGATCTGGAGCCTCATAAGCAGTACATTGTCTTTGTCAAAGTCATATCAGACAGCATGACCAGCGAGGCAGTCATGGAGAATGTGGTCACGATGATAGACCGTGAGTTAGGCTTTTTTTTGTTTGATGTTAATCATCAGGTAAGTTTCTGATGGGAGCATTTACTAAACAGTTTGTGTCTTCTCAGGTCCACCTCTGCCCTCGACCCGGATCGATGAGAATACAGTTAAGCTTACCAAGTCAACCATATTCTTCCAGTTCAACTGCAGCTGGTTCAGTGATATCAATGGGGCTGTGAAATTCTTCACCATCATTGTATCCGAATCTGATGGTTGGAAGACATTTTTTCCTCATTTTTTTAAAGTTTTTGTCTCCTTACATTACTAAAGTAATACAATGATCGCTCTCTTTGGTTGAATTCAGACAGTGAATACCAGCAGCCATATCAGCATCATCCTTTTCCTTCATACCTGGACTACAGATCTAACAGCTCTGTCAAAGCATATCAGACCAGCTACTTTCCCAGCCACTGCGATGAGAGTCAGAGCACAATACAGGAGTTTGAAATCCACCTTGGATCAGGCATGGAGAGTTTGGGAGGACGATGTGATCAGAAACCATTGACTGATGCGTTTCAACAACAGGCCATCTTCTGCGATGGGCCTCTGAAACCCAAGACAGCATACAGGTGATGAATTTGTGCTGTGCTGTTTGGTGCTAATAGGATGGTCCAATGTATGCAAAAATTGTGTCTCAGATCAGATGCTCAATCCCTAACCTCACATTTAGGCATTGAACACATGTTTCTAAAATGCTCTAATCCACATTTATGCCATTATTAACTCACATACAAAGGTCAAATGGCGTGCCGTCACTAATATTTGGTGACTGTTTGTCTTGTGATTCACAGACTCAGTGTTCGAGCGTTTACAAAACTTTTTGATGAGGATCGTGAAGAGTTTCTCTCTCCGCTCTATACAGATACATATCTGTCCAAGCCCTTCATCACTGATGCAGGTATAACAAGTGACTTGACCATATTAAAGGGCAACTGGTAAGATACGCTGGTTAACTGTTCGAATTTGTGTGTGTCCAGAGCCATTGAGCGGGGTCATTGAAGGGGTCAGTGCTGGACTCTTCCTCATCGCCACCATGGTGGGATTAATTGTTCTGCTGATCTGCAGACAGAAAGTCCACAAAATGTGAGTCCTGCTTTACATTTTTCACTTTACTATAAGTCATCAAAAGTCATTATTTTGTACAACAGATCTAAAACTCAAACTTATGCCCTTTACTAAACATGATGTGAGGGGTTACTGATGACAAATCTGTACATGTCACAGGGTGGCGCACACACACTTACATATTGTATACGTGAGACCAGACAAAGAAACACTGAACAGAAAGGAGCTTATAAAGAAGAGATAATAAGGATAATTAATGAAACACCAGAAACAAAAGACACAATCAACAAGAGACAGGCACGAGGAATGAACACAACAGTAGTGTGACCAAGGTTGGGCAAAGTTACTTTTAAAAGTAATGCATTATAATATTGTGTTACTTTCTAAAAAGTAACTAATTATGTTACTTAGTTACTTTTTATGGAAAGTAATTTTTAAAAAATAAGAAGTTCTATTTATAGCAAATCCCTTTCACCAAAAAAGCGTAATGAACAAACCTCAGGAAGAAGAAAAAATAAAGTCACATTTGTACAGTAAAATAGAGGAGAAGAAGGTTCATTACTCTTCAGCAATTAAAAACAATAAAGCACAATTGTTAGTTTATCTAAAGTAATTTTTCTTATTAGTATGGCTGAACCGGATCAAAGGTCAGAAGCAAGGACTTTGGTTAATTAAATAGGATTAGATATTGGCGTTAACATATTTAATTATTGCAGGATTGCGTCATTTTCAATTAATCAATCATCTATCATCAATTATCTTATTTTTGCAAATGTGGTGAATTAATTCACATTTAGTCTAGAACTACACTGTAGTCGCACACAACAACTCTGACCTTTTGGTTTCTCCCATCATGGGGAGAGGAGACTGTAAATAAATGTTTAGCCAGGAAAAAATTAATAGTGACTGATTAATGTTCACATATATTGATGATACAGGTTTGTGCTGTGTCAGTGACAGTAATGTGATTATGAGGATCAATCCGAGTTAGAGCTGATGGGTTTGTAATAATGGTTTATAACAGAGGTTCTCAACTCTGGCACTCGAGGTCCTCTGTTCTGCAGAGTTTAGCTCCAACCTTGATCAAACTCACTTTCTTGATCCTGAAGACTTGATGAGCTTGTTCGGGTGAGTTTGGTTGGGGTTGGAGCTAAACTCTGCAGGACAGTGGACCTCAAGCACCAAGGCGAGTTGATCGATTTGAACAATGATTGATAGGAACAGAACAAATCTCAGGCAGCCATTAGTTAGTGATGGGAGGTTTTTGTCTTTCCCAGGAGTGCACAAGAGCCTGTGGTCAGAATGAGTTTGAGAAGAGAAAGGCAGCCCTCAGGAAGTCACGTCATTGTTAGAGGGTAAGAGTGGATGCATTCATAATTATCATTAATACAGGTCATAATGGCAGTTAAACAGCAGCATAAATTCTCATTGCAATGTTATTTTCTTCTGTGTTTTAGGAACCGCCGTGTCTCAAGGTACTGTACATCCCAGAGCAGGATATTTTTGTGATATTTTCAGTATACTGCATGTTCTTTGAATGATTTTTTTCTGTTATCTATGGTAAGATAAGTGTAAGTGTTGTCTTTTCCAACTACAGTCCCATCGGCATTCCTAATTTTGAGTTACATTTAGCTAAACTTCGGGCAGACTCCAATTATCTCCTCTCTGAGGAATATGAGGTAAAATTGAGTTTCCTACATATTTCTTAATGTGATTTTTGGAATGTTTTAGAATGAACACTTTATTCTTTTTTCTGCTTTCAGGACCTGAAGGATGTTGGTCGTAACCAACCTCAAGACGCAGCATTATTGCCTGAAAACAGAGGCAAAAATCGCTACAACAATATACTGCCTTGTACGTACAGTTAAATCAGCTTTTGTTAAAACGGCTAATCGTTTTGTGATACAGATTTTTAAATTTTATTTTGATGTGTTCCTTGAACAGATGATTCTACGCGGGTGAAGCTGTCCTATGTTGATGACGACTCCTGCTCAGATTATATTAATGCCAGTTATATCCCTGTAAGATCATTGGCCATGGAAGTACATTAACAGCCAAAGCATGTTGAATTACAGACCAAAAAAAATAAGTGCACCCATTTTGTGAAGCACGGTTGAAGCAAAACATATTACTAGTCAAAAATGTATTTTTTATGTATTGTATTGTTGGCTGCAAATATAGTTGTTCTGTGCTCCAGATACACTGATGCTATTGGTACTAAAAGTAAAATATCTGAGCAGTGGCGGCAAAAACATTAAAAGTACTTGGTAGGTTGTACATGGGGTAGGTTCAGGGTTACTGCTTAGTTATTACCTTGTTATTGTAATCACTACAATAAGTACGTAGTGTGTACGTGAGGAGCAGGCCTTTAAAATAAAGTTCTGGCAGTACGTGTTTCACTTAACTAAACATATCACATGGTTTCTTTGAAAGGGCAATAACTTCAGACGGGAGTATATAGCCACTCAGGGTCCTTTACCTGGCACTAAAGATGATTTCTGGAAGATGGTCTGGGAGCAGAACGTGCACAACATAGTTATGGTGACACAATGTGTTGAGAAAGGAAGGGTACGTCCATACGATCACTCGCGATTCTTCTGCTCATGAGGCTCTTTTGTCCTCAATTAAATGAACTCTCTTATTTAGGTGAAGTGTGACCATTACTGGCCATTTGATCAGGAGCCTCTATACTATGGGGATCTGGTCGTCCAGATGCAGTCTGAGTCTGTGCTGCCCGAGTGGACCATCCGAGAATACAAGATCTGCAACGTGGGTATACCGTCTCTGTCCATCACAGATGACTTCTGATAGGAAGGCACTAATGACACATGTCTGCGCAGGAGGAGCAGCTGAGCTACTCCAGAGTGGTGCGCCAGTTTCACTACACCGTGTGGCCCGACCACGGCGTCCCAGAGATCACGCAGTCGCTCATACAGTTTGTGCGGACCGTGAGAGATTATATCAACCGGACGCCCTTCTCCGGAGCCACCGTAGTGCACTGCAGGTGGACACACCGATCACTACCGTGACGCTCGCCAATCACGTTTGTCAATTGCTCTTAGACTTTCTGATTTATCGCTCTGCTCTTTCTATCTCTGACAGTGCCGGAGTGGGCCGCACCGGAACCTTTATCGCTCTAGACCGAGTGCTTCAGCAGCTGGACACCAGAGACACGGTGGACATCTACAGCGTTGTGTTCGATCTGAGGCTTCATCGCACACACATGGTGCAGACGGAGGTGAGGGCTCTTGTGCAAAACACACCGCTGCGTTATACACACACGGCACATCCGTACGAAATCAAATGTATTTGTCTTGTGTGTTGCACCAGTGTCAGTACTCATACCTCTATCAGTGTGTGCGGGACGTGCTCCGTGCCAGAAAACTGCGCAGCGAACAGGAAAACCTCTTGTATCCCATCTATGAAAATGTGCATCCAGATTACCACAGAGGTTAGTGTGATGAGCGTGTCTCTATCGTATATATATCTATCTTATATCTAATCGATGTTTTGCATTTCTTCATACAGACGTGGTCTGCTCCAAACGCTGACGCGGGTGCATGAAAAAGAAACCGAACACTTTAAAGTCAAGCACATGTAAAAATGTATTTGAAAATGAATTTAAGGTAATATGCTATGTGTATGCCTAGATGTAACAGAATTATATCATGTACATATATTATTCAATATTAATTCATAATATAATGCGCATCACTAATTAAATGTTGTAGCTTATTTTATATTAATTAAAATGTTAAAAAAGCAAAATTATTGTCTGTTTCCCTGTACAGATTACGCAGTCAAGTCACCTTTATTTCTATAGAGCTTTATTCAATAAAGATTGTGTTGAAGTTGTGTTAAACATGCAGAATCAGTTAAGGAAACTCTATAGAGACGGTTATGAAGCAGGACACAGCAGTGTCATTATTGAGTGTTTCGTTAAAATCAATAAAAAAGTTAATCAATCATAAACAGTTCTACAAGGGCTAGCGATGTTGTTATTCAGCTCCAGTTAGTTCCATGTTAATTCAATTCAGTTCAATACTGATGTCGATGCTGCAAGATGCAAGCAAAAGCAGCTCTGCTGAAGATACAGCATGTGTCCACTGAGCGTGTGTTCACTAATTTTTCAGGAAATATCCGTTTCAGGGCGTATGATCAGGGTTAGGTGCTTCTACACCCTCATTAATCAGAAATCATTTTCCACTGATTTCAGGAATACATTTTGTGTAAACTGTTCAAAATTTCTTTGCGTTCTTTTGCGTAGACTTTGCTTACGCTTAAATCCAGGCCAAAAACCGTCTTTGCTCAGAGCCTGACGTGATGAGAGGACTTTTCCACGGCAGACTACACACTTTTTATTACTGCAGGTGTAAACTGGTCTTGAAGCTCGCTGCTCTAAACGATGATGATTTATGGATATTTTATATGTTAATGGACTAATTAGGAGTCGTTTACATCAATTATTTGTGCTTCAAGTTCAATACATTTATCTGAAAGAGAGGACTTTGCATGGTTTCTGTACGTACCTTCATTCTATGAATCACACGTATACATATTAGAGAAATTATTTTGTTTTGTAAATGAGGCCTCTGTTTCTCACAATGTTTTGCGCGAGGCTGTTTTTAATAGCTGTATTTTGTAAAGATAATGGAAATATTAATAAGACATCACACCAGAATTCTTTAAATGAATACACTGCCACCTAGTGGCGTTAGCTGTTTTTTGGGGGCCCCTTCTCACCACTTCAAATCATTTCTTCTCCCAGAAACTCGAGAGGTCATAAATATTTCTTGAAGACTAGCCTACCCTTTATTGAGTTTGGCTTCAAGTGCTCTTTTTGAAATCACAAACAGCTAAGACTAAAAAACATGAACAAGGTAAAAAAAAATATATATATATGACGCTGATGCTTTTTTAATGGAATAACGAGAGCTTGGGATGAGGATCTTCTAGGGACAGATGTTCATCTGCATCGGCAGTAAATCATCACGGCAGCTTTTTATCTAAGAGTCTGTAAACAGGACTTGTCGAAATGTTTCGAAGTCTGACATAGGATGCGATGTCCTTCCCACGGTCTGTTATATCCAGGGTCAGATCTCTGAGGGACTCGGTCACTCCAGAGAACAGCCATGATAATTAAAACCATCCGAACCACACAGCTCGAATTAAGAGCACTTTTAATGTCAGATGCGTTTGAGACAAATAGATAGATCGTCAGAGTCAGTCTCTCTCTTTCTCGCTCTCTCTCTCTCTCTTTCTCTCTCTCAGAGAAGGCTGTTCCTCGCTTTTTCTTAAGAACCGTTCTCAGCGATGTCGTCTTAACTCACTCGGACCCGCTTCACCGGAGTTCAGGACCCTTTCATTCTTACAGGTGACTACTTTTACCTTCCGGAATTCGCCTCTAATTTGTCGTTTTATTCTTCTTTAAGGTTTTTCGTTAGGTTGCGCGTGTTCTATGCAATGCGATATTGTCATATTTACAATGTTTTCTACGCTATTCGTGATGTTTGCAATGCATTCTTAATCACCGAGTCTTGGCGCGAAACTTTAAGCGCTTTAAGACACGATCCTTTTAGACGTGATTTTGATCGTTTGCGTCTGGATGAAAGGATCGGAGCTGAATTCATTGGGATAGTTCACTTACGGTTTGATCTGCTGCAGTGCAAAGTTAGTACAGAGAAAACTCACGACTGAGAAGATCGAAAGGATTCTGCGCTTTGCTGGAAAGATCTGTGAAGGTCAGATTTCTGCAAGCCTGCTAATACTGTTTTGATATTACTGACCCTTGTGAAAGAAAAGTGCTTAATTGTGTTGAATGCGCACTTGTAGTGTACCTAACATACTAAAGAACATCTAAAAAGTCCTTGACCATCATTTCAGTTAAAAAAAAGTTTAACACAAAAAATATTTGTATGATGTTCCTGTTATAAAGCAACATGTTCTCTAGCAAATTTACAAGCAAGCATGTGAAAAAAATGCATGACAGCTTTTTGCACACAACAGGCTGTGTTTTATTGATTGTGATCAGCTTGTTGTTAACATAATTACATTATTACAAAATCATCATGGGCTACTCTCTGCAAAAAAAAAAAAAAATACACTGAATAATCCATTTGATTTTATTTGATCTCGCTTTTCAACATATGTTTTTGTTTATATAGAGTATTTGAGACAAAGCCATCTTGTGCTGGTGTATTTAATGCAAACACATTCATATAAGCACAGTATAATAATACGCTTCTCAGGTGGACTGAGATTGGAGCGTAAGGACGTTAACCTTCTTCACTGGACGTTTGTGTCCAGAGCCTCGTTGGAAAAAGCTTAGTCGCCATGTTTTTCCTCTAGGACTTTTCCGTGCTTGGCTCTTTCTCTCAATCCTTACAAGTTTTCAAGTTCAAATCAAGAAGGGGTTTTGAGAGTTTGAGGGGTGTACATCTTATTATAGTGAACTGGAGGAGGGTTTGGTTTAGGGTTCCTTGCTTTCTGACAGTGTTTCCAACCACATATGTGTCCACACAGATGCCACATTTGACTGCCTTTGAGTCCAGACTCAACGAAGTCCAGACTCATCTTTCCAAGATGCCACAATCTTGCACAGCCTCTGTTTGTAAAAAAAAGAAATAGTTCCTCTGTATTGTTAAAGTTGGTACGGACTAACTTTTTTGAAGTTTTTGAAGTTTTAGTTATTGTCCTTGTGTGCTGAGACAGACAACAGACCACTATTTGTTTTATACGCTCGTTTTATAAACTTTCAATGAATAAGAACCAAACCTGATGGGGAAGGTGTTTCCCAGGTCTTTCTTAAGATTGAAGGTGCAATCCCAAGTACTCGTTAATCTTCACCATCAGATTTAGTAGAAACCTTCAGGCCAGTGTGATGGTCAGGAGGGAGCAGGTTTGGACAGCCCTGAGTACTAATCAGTAATTAGATTAAATTACATCTTTAAATACTTGTAATAAGACTACAGTTACTTTTTATTAATTGCATGATTATTATTATTACTATTATTCACTCAGCAGCAATACATTTATTTATACATAATTTATCGATTCTCCCTAATTCCTTGTTTAAATGTTTAACAACAAATGGAATATAATTTTTTAATTTGCTTTTAAATCAATATGGAACAAGATTGTCCTGTTAAATTCAACTAGAACTAATCTAAACTAATCAGAAATGTGTCTAAAATGTTACTGCTCTGCTGGGAAATGCCTCTTTTGTTATTGACCAGACAGCCTTAATTAGTTACAGATTCTCATTAATAATAATGACAGGGCAGAAAGATTTTCATTTGTGACAGTTTAATATTTAACAGCTCTAAATATGCACTGTAGGATGGTTGCTACACACAAAAAAACTTTTTCCATGGTAATAATGGTGATAATGATCATTTAGGGACGGCCCACCAAAACATTTGATATGTCAGCTTTAGATTTTTTACCATTGCAGGCCTACTACAGGCCTACTATGTTTTATTTAAAACCAGTTTTTTTATTTGAAAAAAAAACCAAGAAATTTGAAAAGATTCAGCTGGGAGAACATCTAGCAATAACATCTAAGTTATTTGACATCAAGTCTGTAACATGATAAACTATAAAAGAAGAGCGTCTCTTTGAAGAAAAGATGGGCAGATGCTCTCCAATCTGTGAAAGAGTGTGTAAAAAGATTGTGATATACTTTAAAAACCATGTTCCTCAATGTCAAATCGCAAAGGCTTAGCTAATATCATGATCTGTATTGCATAACATCATCAAAACATTCAGAGAAACTGGAGAAATCTGAAAGATCTTTGTTGGATGCCCACATTCTTCAACGACACTCATCACATGATTACTAAATAAGCCAAGGGATACTTCCAGAAACCTCTGTCAGTAAACACAATCCACGGAGCTTTCTGCAACTACACAAATAAAAAGAATTTAAAATGGATTATTTCAAAGTGGAAAAGTGTTCTATGGTCAGACTTAATTTGACATTGTTTTTGGAAATCAGCTAGTTATCAGTGTTCAGTTCGAAAGTCAGCGTCTCTAATGGTATGTTGCATGTTTTGGAAGACACTGTTGAAAGGTATATAAGTTTAGATCATATGCTCCCCTCCAGATGATGTCTGTTTCAGGGAAGCTCTTGTAGTAGAAGAGTCTGGTGTTAAATTGATCTGCTTCAGTCCAGATATTTCACATATAGGGAACATTTGCGGCATCATTAAATAAAAAAATATGTCAAAGAAGGCCATGCCATTTTCAACAGCTGGAAACCTATCAGGCAAGAACACCAAAACTCCAGAAACTCATAACATCGATGCCCAGATGTCTTCAAACTGTTTTGAAAAGAAGATGCTACACCATGATAAACATGCCCCCTCCCAATTATTTTGAGACCTGAAGCAGGCATCAGATTTGAAATGAGCTCGTTTTGTGCAGAAAATGGTAAGAATTATTAGTTTAAACATTTGGCTCACGTGATTTTAAAGTGTTTTAGTTTTCATTTTATTCAAATGTAAAAAGCATTCCAGGGAAATTCAGGAATTCAGGTTACAGCTGGCCAAGTCCTCCTTTTTTGAAGCTCAAATCCTTTCTGAGACTAAGCATTGAATACTACATTGTTTTATAATGAAAGCATTTTACCGCATTTTACCGTTATTCTTCTCGTTATTTCCCTATATTTGCTACCGAAGTGGAGGTCCACTTATATCTATAAGCTTACTTCCATATTTAGTAATAAGGTGGATAGGCTACCAAACTCTTTCTAGCTTGAGGATGGACAGTAAAGACAACTAGCTCGTTTTAATAATTTTCCATAACAAGTTTCTTGTAAATTTATCTTTTAATTTTGTTCACATATATACCTGTATGCCATGTTGGTTTTCATGTACAGGTTAAACTCTGATCCACAATCTATTGGGGAAGTTCAGCGCAAGAAACACAATCAGCCACGATGAACAACGAGCGGTATCATTCTGTGCCAATAAAGGAAAAGCAAACGAACATTGTCAGTTTCAAAGCCATGGAAGACGTTGGATATGATCTTCAAGATCCGATTGTAAGTTCAATTTCTTTGCTTAAATGTTCAAATTAATGTCAGACTTGCAAGACAGATATCTCGTAAGGGTAAACAAGATGATATTATATTACTATTTCACGACAAACACACAAGTAAAATCAACATACCTGGGTGTGTTTATACTCTTAACGTGTGACGATCGTAGTATTTGTGTGGACTTCTTACCAAAAGCGATGCGTGAGGGACTTGAGTGAGGGGCTAGAGCGAGGGCATCTTGGAGGCTTTGATGTATGGCTTTATAGTTGAGTCTAATATTAGCGCCTGGCTCCTCTCACTCCTCTCAAGTAACTACAGAGATCAGTTTGTGACTTGAGGCTTGCTTCATTCTGAAAGACAGAAAGAAAGAACTGACAGACAGACAGAAAACAGTTAAAGATTAGGAGAGAGCGAGGCAGGTTTCTTACTGCTAGCTGGAGATGGATTTACCGCAGAATGAAGCTGCTGGCTCTCAACCTCCAGCTGCGTGCAAACAAGCCCACTTCTTAAGGGATGTGATCTTTCACGGAAAATTTCAGGTAAGTGTGAGGTCAGTTACTATTTAGGAAGTTTTAGGACTCTAATAGTGTATATTAAGGAGTCTACCGGCAGTATCTGCTGTTAATTATAATTGATGATTTAATATGAGTAGAAGTGACATGTAGATCAGTGGGTAAAGTGCATGAGCATATGCTTATCTATATGTACTAATGCTTTTTGCTCCTAAAATATGAACACATGTCCCCATAAGATGAAGGGGGATGCCAGAGGAAATGTTACACCTCATAACACAGTCAGCAGTTGCTGGATCAGTTGCAGTCACTCTACAAAAACAGCTGACCTCATGAATAAGGACTTCAAAAAATATGTTCTATCTAAGATTACTGTCGCATAGTTTGAGTTTGTTAGTCTAAAGTTCTGCATTTTGTATGGAACACGTTATATTGTGCAGTGCATTATTATTTAAACGCATATACAGGTATATGCTTACCATACTTGCCACACTTCCGTATTGTCTATAGCTTTGTGAAGATTACGTGCAGCGCTCATATAATGCATGGTTGTTTTGTTCTGTTGTGTTGCTTACATTGCCGTTCCCATAGCTGTAATAAGAGCCCATAGCTGTCGCCATAGTTCACACTCTCGGGTTACTCATGTCAGACATTATTTAATAGTATATTAGCAGTCGTATGACAAACATAAGATCCATCTTCAGTCGAACTGCAGATCCCTGGCCCAAAGGTGCTAAACTAAGGTCAAATTATTAACCACATCTCTAGCGACTTGTGTCTTCAAAATGAACAAAAAACCACACGGACGCTTCATGTTGACCTCTTGGGGAGATATATCAGATAAACACTTTGTGTTTCACAGAAGTGCATATTGAAACACTAAATATCAGAACACACGAGTAACGCAGTATTAGCACTCTAGTAACTACTACTAACTAACCAGAAACTCTGATTAATGAAGTAGTAATAGTACTTAGCCGAATGTGGTAGTTCACTATTAGCTAATCAGGAACTGTTATTTTTCATACCTCCCCAAGAACTACAGTATACATGTTCATAATTAATATGAATAATACATAATATATAATTAATTCTACAGTGAAGATTAACTTAAGATAACTCACTAGTAATGAATGAAATCTTTGTAACCTTTGTGGGTTTAGTAAAGTATTGAATAGTAGTTATTCAGATGCTACTACATCCTTCTAAAGGAACTGCTGTTTTTTGGATCAGTATTCTAAAGTGAAGATCGTGATAACTTTTAGTCAGCAATTACTGAAGTCATTGTAAACTTTTGAGGTTTTTGTAAGGTTCTGGTCAGCACTTTGTTTGCTGTGATGAAGAAAATCCTGTCCGGTCCATTTAGTCCGAGCTGGAAGTTCAAAGCAATACTTGCTAGCAGGAGTGTTGCATTCATGATGAAGCAGACATGTTAAACTAAGCATCGCAATACACTAACAGTCACAGCTCATTCTTCATTCTTACTGCTTTCCAACTTCTAGAATAATAAAATTTTTTTTTGAAAAATCTTACCAAAACATGTGACAACTACAACGGCTTGTGCTCCCGCTGAACATCCTCTCCAGAACATTGCTTTCGCACAGCAGTTTTTCTTTAGCTTAATGAAGAATATCATAAACCAGGGTTTACATTAGTCTGTAAACTTTCAGCAGAACGCTTAAGATCAAAAGTTTTCGGGGTCATGAGAAGCATAAATTTCATCAAGTGTGGACTGGCAGTGTAGGCTATTAATCCTCATCATAATATTGCTCATTTTAGACCAGTGTTTACTTGCTCAGCTGACGTTGAGGTCTAACAAACATTCCTCCTTAAAGCCGTCGAGTCCTCTGCCCTGTTCAGATGCTGCCCCATCTTGACCTTTCACTGGAAGCTGTCCCACACACACACACACACACACACACACACACACGTACACACACACACCAGCCTGGCTCATGTTTGGTCCTCCCCTCTCCTCCCAGCTCCTGAAGTCTCTGGCTCCGGAGGAGAACACACAATGCCGACGGGGGCTGTATTTCCAGGATGGTAAGAGGCGGGTGGACTACATCCTCACTTACCACATCAAGAAGAGCGGCAGCTCCCGGCGGCACGCGTCTCGCCTCAGAGACAACGCCTTCACCCGCACCCTGCGGAGGGGTCGAGCGCCGCCAGCGCCAGCAGCCGGACAGGACGCCGAGGCCGGCTCGCCTGACCTCAGCATGGACCACCACGACGACGACAAGTGCTTGCGGCGTGAGGAGTTCGAGAGGAACCTGCTGGAGATGGGCCTGGAGCTGGAGCGGGACGAGGAGGTACGTGTGATGGATGCTGCCTGCATTCCTGCTCCGCAAGGCTTTTGTTTGCTGGAGCTTTGCTTTGTCTTTTGGCCGAGCTCAGCTGTTTTACCATGAAAAAGGGCCACAAAAGACACATTGTGGTGTCACGCTGCACCGACTGTGACACGAGACGCTCAGAACTCAAAACTCAAATACTCCTGTTTGAAGCTGGCACACTGAGAGCCTTCACTTGCGGATGCTCAATATATGTGCTAGCCATTGTACTGAATATCATCATGGCTTCAGGTGATCAGTGTGATTGTGGCTGTGGTCTTCTTTTTTTTTTTTTTTTTGGAGTGTCTATTTAGACTTGTTAACTCCATTAACACCCACCAGTCAGATGTAGATCATTTAAGTCAATGAAGAAAATGATCCAAAATAACAATAGGTGTAGTGAGGGCTTTATCACCCCAATAAGGTGCCATCATTTTGAATTAAAATTGTACTTTACACTCAATAGGTTATTACTGCATAAAGTGCTAGAATAATGAGGTGTATGTATTTTCCGATATTTAAATCATATAGAACAACTAGGAAAAAATCCTGCTTGTTTTAGTATAAATAAAATCTGTAAGTATTTGCACTTAGTGTACATGGCATCTGTGTCATCAGCGTAGATTTTCAGCAGTAGCCAACAATACTTTGTATTGGGTCTAAATTTCACATTTTACATTATACATTTCGCTAAAACTCATTTTCTTTAGACTTAATTCCACCCAAATCCCAGCTTCCCAAGCATTCTCACTTCTAAATAGGTGTCCTATAAGCTGAAGAATAATGTCTTATCAAAACACTCTGGTTTTATCATCAACTGACTGAGTGCATTATGTCATATTGACTATATTGATTATCACATTGATGGGTACTGCAGTCAAATGTTATTTTTTAGGTCAGGCAGTCTCTGTGATCTCTGACCCAGTTCTTCTTCTGGCTTCCGTGGCTGCAACATGCTGTGTTTTCCACAGACTGGCAACCCGGGGTGTTAAAATACTATTGGGTAAATTGAAAGTGGGCGGAGTCACACGGAAAAGAAAAGAAAAAAAACAGACATTTCCACCTTAAATGCTAATTTCAGTGTAGAATAACTGGCTGTAGCATTGTTTTTCAGAGAAATAAATAAGTGAACTTAGCATGTTTTACTAAAAATCTGCAAAATCTACTTTGAACATGTTTCAACAGAAATTACATTACAGTATATTTCAGTTTACCATAAATGCTTCTCAGTACATTATTGGCAGTATACTTGAAAAACTGTTATTTGCACTGAATATAAATTAACTAAAAACTAAAATAAACTGACTTGCAATTGAACTATAGTAAAGTAAGTGTCCCCTGAAGTGCATACTTGTAGTTTCTATCATGTCCATTATGAATTAAAGTGTCAATAGAGCAATTCCTGATAAGCCTACATGACCAAAAGACACGAAAACCCTGTCAGAGCAATTATCCTGGTAACTCATGAATATTTTTTTTTTTTACTTAATATTTAACACTAGTAGACATTCTACTAACAGTAAGTAACTTTGCCACATGCCATCTATCAGTCATTAGAGTAACAATTTATTTTGATGAGTTCACAACTTACTACATACTGACTATCAAAAACACTGCAAGTATATATGAGCATGTAGTTACAATGTTACTTATAGTCAGTGTAAACGAATATTCTCAAAGTTTATATTAAGCAGAAATTCAATATCGCTTTTAATTAGCAATGAAATAATTAATACGACATTGTCTGTGATTTATTATTATCCGTTTTGACATGTGATAGCGGGAAAACAGTTCTGGCACAGCTTCTGGTGTGACTGTAAGACAGCAGCAACACATGATCCCAGATAACTCAAGAACTGAACATTCATTTGGCTTCAAATAGTAAAATGGCAGAAACAAGTGTGCATCTGCTATGAAATAATTTCTCTCTTTTAAATTTGTGAACAAAACAGCAGGTTGTTTTTTCAGTTGGTGTGTCACCTTGTTGGGGTATATTTGAGTTTTTTTCAGCATTAAGACTATATTTTGTGAATCTGACAAAAACTGTTAGCTGTGACAGTATAAGACATTTGCGTATGTGCATCAGCTTTTTGTACAGTATGAATATATATATATTGTGACGGGAGGAGCCAACGACAGACACAGTGGGCGTGGCGTCAGGCCTCGGAGAGGCTTTTTTTTATTAACAAAAATCAAAATAATACAAAATTAAAGTGTCCAGGGGAAAAGTGTCCAAATAAAAGGGGATCTGGTGTCCTCGTCGTGCTCCGGGTAACGTGCAGGTTGAGGCCGTGTTCCAGGGGGGGAAGGGTCCAGGTAAGGGGCGGAGTCCGGCGGTCGCGCGCTCCCCTTTTTCTGGCCCGGGCGCGAGGGGCGGCGGCTTCTTCCGCGCGTCTCCGTCGTGCTTTGCTCCCGGCGGCAGAGTGGGATGAGCTGTGTGCTCACAGCCTGGACTACGGGGGTCCCACGACGCACTTCTCGGACGGCGGGGTGAGGTCCATCGCGCACCCTTCCTGGACCCACGAGGACACCAGCGTGCATGCACGGGGGAAGAGACCGGTCTTCCGAGGAGAGGCGCGTTCGGTATTTAACGGCGGCGGTAACGAGGCTAACTCACTTCAGGTGCGCCTCGTCACACGCCGCCAGACCTGAACAATACCACGCCCTCCTCTCGAACACACCCACTCCGTCCGGGAGCCTGGTGAAGGGCAGCGAATAAAAGACGGGGTGATGGTGACAATAAAGAGGAGGGGCAGCCGACTGCGTCACATTCCCCTCCCTGCCGTCAACCCCGTCAGGCGGTCGCCGCCCACGCAGGAGTGCTACCTTCCTCAACCAGGCTCCAGCGGTCGGAGTGGGCGGGGCAGGGATTATATATAAATATATATAATATATATAAAGCCATGTGTAATACTGGCCATGTCATTAAATGCCTTGCAGAATTACACAAATTTCCTAATTAGCGACAGTAATGATGATCACAGCTGTTGAGCTGTTTGTTTTTGGCTGTGAGACTCACCCTGACATGGGATCTCTGTCCTGGAGTCTATGTAGGGCATTACCGTCAGGTCACACGTGGTCTGAAGTGTAGTGCACATGCTGTGTGTGTAGGCAACCCGCTCTTGGCTTGGGCCACTTCCTGATTCCATTACTCCTGCTTCTCCTCTTCTTATTTATTCAGTGCAGTGCAACGTTGCGCTCAAATTTTCTTATTCTTTTATTAGCTATCTGCCATAAAAGTAGAGACGCCAACCTAATCGTGCAGAGCTACTCAGGCACACAGACAGATTAGATGCTATCTGTGTTTTGGTCCATAACTCTGGAGCCATAACAGCTAGCATTTAGATAGTTTACTTATATATAAGTGATTCAGACGCTACATCACAGATCGCAGGCAAGGGGACAAAATACATGGCTGCGTGGATTAGGAAGTACATGACTTTGGCTAATGTCATGGTGTTAAAAGAACCAATCAGCACTCTGATAGAGTTTCATGACTGAACTATGTATTAACATGCTAACTTGTGTGATAGAAACAAAATACTTACATCACTTCAGGAGCCCTTTATTAATCCCCTGGATCCATATAGAGTGCTTTTTATGAAGTGTGTTTGTGTAAGAAAACTATCCATATCTAAAACTTTACAAAGCACAGGCCAAAGAGATAAAACAAAATGCTGGTCATGAATTAAAAGTACTAAACAAGGATTTGTAAAGAAAAATGTTTGAGTATTTAAGAAATATAAAAAAATATATAAGCCAAGAGGAGACTAATTTGTAACTTTTTACAAGGCCTTTATTAACCCTCTAGCAAATGAGAATGAGAATTAGTTGACAAGTAGCTACAAAGTTACTCATACTTAGTAGAATGTCATGTTCTGCTCCATCTTCTACTACTTGATTGGCGGTACTGTGTTTCAGCAGAGGTCATTCCAGTACTTACTTCATAGTGCACAAGAAAGGCGGTGGTTCACGACTGATCTTGGATCAGTGAGTTTTGTTTTGAACCAAGCACTTTACAGGCTCTTGTTCAAAACGTTAATACAGAAATGCATATTTCAGTGTGTCCGTCCACAGAATTGGTTTGCAGTGATCGGCCAGAAGGATGCATAATTTAATTTTTCGATACTTCTATGCCACAGGCCAACGTTTGCATTCGATATCATATTCGCATTCTCAACTACCTGGATGACTAGCTCATTTTAGCTCAGACTGAGTGGTGCGAACACAGACTTGGTGTTACGCCACCTCAGCCTGCTGGTTCTTCAGGTCAAGCAGAAGAAGAGCAAACTCTGTCCGACTCAGAGGATCTCTTTTCTTGGGATGGAGCTGGATTCAGTCGAACAAATGGCATGCCTCACACTAGCCCGCAGCTCTACAGATAACATGTTTGCTAGATTCTATAGCCTTTGTGTGGAACTGGTATCCTCCTGTGTTCTCACCATAAATGGGTAGAGGCACTGAGAGACCCAAAGTGTTCATCCAGTAGACCCTGTTGAGCTCCTCCATCCCCTCGGCAGCCAGATGTAGTGGAGCATCTGGCTCCAGGCCCACACTCAATGAATCCATGAAAACCGGTAGGGGGCTGGAAGCCATGTGGAGTAAGAAAGGGGACTTCATGTGTGTATTTCCACGGTATAGCCTCAGAGCCCCATGTTTCCTTGTCAGACCTTCTGCCACCCTAAGAGGGTTCAATCACCTCCAATCTCCATATGCACTGAAATATTGCCCATAGGAGTATACAGTCCTAGACCTCCTACGGGAAGGCTGGACTTCTGTACGTCCCTGTTTACTAGAAGGTAGGACGTTCACCTGTGTTGCAGTCTTACTGAGTGAGCTCACTCCAGTGTCTGCTCTAGCCTGCAGCTCTAAGCTCCTAGATATGGTGCTACCTCCGGAGTTCTCGGCTCCAGTCCTGTCACCAAGGTAGGCTCCAAGATGCTCTCCTTTGTTTCCTGGCTCTGAGTCTCCACTAGTCCATTCAGCTCTCTTTCATCTTCTGAGTCTCCGTTGGTCCTGTCCAGCTCTCCTATGCCTCCTGAGTGTCTGCTGGTATCGTCAAGCTCTAATTCTTCTTCTAAGTCTCCACTGGTCCCATCCAGCTCTCCTTCGTTTTCTGAGTCTCCAGTGGTCCGTTCAATCTCTCCTTCGTCTTCTGAGAGCATCCTGAAGTATGCTCTCACTGAAGGCACCATCCAGCACCCTCTCCTCGAAAAACGTCCTGCCATCTCTTCCTGTGCCCGCTCCTCCTGAGCGGGGGCTATGCAGTCATGGCCATGGTATCTGGGCCAAGGCCATGGACCCCAAATTTTCTGCTCGGCCATGGCTTCACAATGGCCTCCTGAGCTTCTCTGGACTCTCTGCTACACCTTGGAGGCTTCACCAACCTCCAGGGCACCCACACTCCCTGCCTGTTGGTACTGTTCAAAGACCCATTTTAACTACGGTTCCTGCAACATCAGAGTCTATATCCAGACTTTAAACTTTTGTCAATACTTTCATTATTATTTAACTCAGAAATGTCAGGTGGGCGTGTAGAGTGTTAACATAAACATAAAACTTTACACAATGAGCTCTCTGGATCAGCAGCTGCAAGAAATCAGGTTTAAATTGATTTAATAGACAGCAGAAGGTTTAATTGACACACAACAGTCATTTAGGAATAAGATTGTGTATGTTTGAATCAACATTGCAATCTTTTAATGATTAAATATGTACACATACACTGTAAAAAACAATAGTTGTTTCAACTTGTTACCCCGCTGCTTAAAATGTTTTTGTTGGGTCAACTGAAATATTTTAGTTGTTCACATTAACATTACTTGAATAAAAAATAAGTTGAAACGACTATTGTTTTTTATAGTCTATATTATTCTATCCCATTTTTATATTTGTACCAGACTTCAAAAGTAACCTGGGCCCAGGCAGCCACTCTCTTCAATCACCCACGCCAGAATAATGCCTGGGATTTCTCAGAATTTTTTTACACACATACCTGATCTGGCTTACCATTTAAAATATAAAGATAAGTGTGATGTCTTGTGAAAGTTGCTGAAACAAATTCTTTTAATAACTGTTCTGTCTTTTCAGACCAAGACTCCTGGGGTGGGCTTTGTGAAGATTCATGCTCCGTGGAGCGTTCTCTGTCGAGAGGCTGAATTCATGAAACTGAAGATGCCCACCAAAAAAGTAAAGCTTGTCTTGCAGTCTAGAGAAACACATGCAGCTGCTGGAGATGTGATGAATAAATGTGATGATGTACTTTTATTGTAGGTGTATGAAGTCAAGCACAGCAGTGGCGTAATGGAAAAGATCAACGCGTTCATCAGCAAACTAACAGATCCTCTTCATCCAAACTTGGACGAGAACAGGACACAGAAAGTGAAGCACCTCTCGTACCCGTTCTCCAGGGAAAAGCAGCATCTGTTAGTTTCTGCTTCCACAATAACATCCTTTCTCAAGCATGAAACACATCTAAATGTCTGTTACATGTACTGTTCAGTTCAGCATTCAGGTGATTTGTGACCTTCACATGGCTGGACCAATGTTACACTTTCGAAGACATATTCAAACTGAGAACCATTTAAAATCGAACAGCACATCCCTTCATGCAAATTCTTTAAAATAATTCTCATATTTAATACTTCAGTTTAGTCTAAACATGGGGTTGCCAATTAAATTATATATATTATTGGTGTAACAACACATAAAAATGACTGTTGGGTCTGAAATCACAGCTTGGTATGTTGTCATTATTTTAAGAAGTTAATGGCCAGAGAGCATTAGCTTTTGTTCAGGGATTTACAAAGACATTTATGCATAAGATTTGTGTGAAAGAGTCTTATTTTTCAAAAATTAACTGAGAAATCAAATGAAAGTCTTGTGACCTTTCATCGTTACAGGTTTGATTTGTCTGACAAAGATTCCTTTTTTGACAGTAAAACAAGAAGTTCATTAGTAAGTATAAACAATTTATCAAATGTACAGCATTAAAGCCATATTGAATCATCTGAATATCCATGAATTAAATGTTTTATTATGTGCATTACTGTAGGTGTGTGAAGTTTTGAAGCGAACCAAGTGCACAAAAGCGAAATTTAGCATGGGTAAGCTACTTCTTTGTCTATACAATTGAAAGAATTATAAATGTAATAGCACCAACTTTTCATATGCATCATCGACAGCAACTGTAACTGAAGGAATAATCCAGTGTGTCATGTTCACATATTGTTTAGGAATAACTAGTCTGCTTGGGAGCGGTGTTTATTTGGCTGCTTATCCATTACATGATGTAAGTACTCCTGTTGAATTGTCTCTTAAGGATCTTAAGCTATCTGTACAGAACTGATCAACACTGTTGCGTTATTATAGTGACACCTAGACTTATCGAGGTGTAAGTACAGACCAGTTGTTTAACTTCTTGCTTGATTAATAGATGCACATCTTTTTAGCACTGGAATTTTTAACAAGATACAATATGCTTGTTTTTGTCTTTACAGGGCGATGTTAACGGGGAAAATGCAGAGCCAAATGATAGAAAGGTGAGTTTTCGTCCAGTTTATGTTTTATTTAGCCAAAAATGAATAAATACTGGGACTTTTAACAGAATCAGATGGTTTCTGCTATTAAACAAACAGACAAGAGCAAGAAAGTTGAGTAGCAGGTTACCATCAAGACCAAAAACTTTTTTTACTAACACGTTTCATCATGTCGTTGCATTTATTTCAGCTGCTGTACGAAGAGTGGGCCAGCTACAGTGTCTTTTATAAGTACCAGCCTATTGGTTTGGTCAGGTAAGTCTCAAACTCTCGGATGTGTCAGTGTTTTAGGTTCTTTAGAATCATCTTAGTTATCTTACAGGAAGTACTTCGGAGAGAAGATCGGTCTGTACTTTGCCTGGCTTGGTGTTTACACCCAGATGCTGATCCCCGCTTCCTTAGTAGGGGTCATTGTGTTCCTCTATGGATGTGTTACTGTTGATGACGACATTCCCAGGTCAGTGGAAGCAAAAGCAAACATTAAGTGCAAGACACAATCGCATATGTGTTTTTTATTTTTAAGACTGAATTACGATTATTAAAATGCGACATTACTCTCAGGCAGAAGGTCAGATTTCAAAAGCAAACTGGTTACTTAATCACCCAGTTTTGTCTCATTTGGCAACCTCAAGCAAAACTAGTAATAAAATGACCCAAGACAATTTTAGAGGGTAGTTCCTCAAAACATATTTGACAAGGTCTATTTTAATAACTGGAAGAGCTGTTAACTCCTGTCTCACATCTCAGTTAAGTACGGTTGCATAACTCTTTTCTTGCTTTGTGACGGCAAAAAGTACTGTAGGGTAATAAAGTACAAGCCTCCTATTCTCAGTATAAACCCTCAGACTTTTTAAGAGGAAGTTCATACTTTGAGAAGGAGCATATAAAACCAAACAAGTCCCTCTGGACTGTGTCACTGTCAGGATATTATGACAGACTGAGAAGGGCCTGTTGGAGCAGTTTTTATACAGAAACCACGGCTCGCTTTTGGGGTTGAAAGAGGATACAATCATCACCTTCTCTAATAATGAAAGTGTTCAATTTTAGTTTAGTTAAAAAAGTGGAGTTAATGTCTTGTGGTAATCGGTTGAGGTCTGTTTTAGTATGGAGATCTGTGACCAGCGGAAGAACATCACCATGTGTCCGCTGTGTGACCGCGTCTGCAGCTACTGGAACCTGAGCACGGCGTGTGGGACGGCCCGGGCCAGTCATCTGTTCGATAACCCTGCCACTGTCTTCTTCTCCATCTTCATGGCGCTGTGGGGTGAGATCAGAGCTCATCATCCTTCTGTGTGTTTGTTTTAAGCACCTGGTCCTCAAGTCATTGAGTGTAAGAGTGTAGGTTTAGGGTTGAGGTTCACTCAGCAGTGGAATCTTATCTACACTTGATTTTTTACAGATTAATTGCACATTTAAGTAATAATGTTAACGAACAACGTGGGCTTGCTTGAGCTTAGCTGCTTGTGATTATGTATAATTTACTGCTATCACTATGCGGAGTACATCTAACATACATAACA
Organism: Puntigrus tetrazona; assembly: GCF_018831695.1. Classification (NCBI taxonomy): domain Eukaryota; kingdom Metazoa; phylum Chordata; class Actinopteri; order Cypriniformes; family Cyprinidae; genus Puntigrus; species Puntigrus tetrazona. The sequence goes on from NW_025048726.1 coordinate 621,955, forward strand.
ATGTGGCTGTAAAATGAAGCGGTACCAAATTTGATGGATGAAGGTGCTTAAAAGGTGCTGTTTTTCACAGCAATGCCACAGAAGAACCATTCAGTTAAAGGTTCTTCAAAAGAACCATCTCTTTCTTACCTTTTTATAATCTGAAGAATCTTCCACCAATTAACTTAAATTATTTTTGAGAGTAAATAGTATTTAAAGACACACTGCATGCTCAAATGATTGAACTAATATAGTGAATTTGCTCGAGTGACTTTGTTTTAAATTCATCACGTTGTAGTGACAGTCATTAACACGTATATACAGGTAAAATGAGCTTGATTATGTGGAGCCAGAGAGATTGGATTATCATAACAGTCTCTATATCTCCTGCTTCTCTCTGTCCAGAGCTAAACGTGTCTCCGTCCTGTGGTTTTATCATCTGTTTGGCTGTTTCCTGTGTGTCATTTAAACCGGTTTCTTTAGCGTTTCTCTGTTCTGCTCAGTGTCGTCCGCTGAGGGATTTGGACAGGAAGTCCCTGACTTTAGCTCTGTTCAGGGGGCAGAAGTTCACACATAAGATTTACAGTGCTTCCATCTGTTTGGAGGAGAGACATGACAGCTGTTGCTCTTCCACAAGTATAAATACAAAGATATGAAGATCGCTGAAGCTGTGGAGGCTTTTATGTGTTCCATAAAGCTGCTTTGTTCAGCTTTTGGTCTCTTGTGCGCATGAAAAGGAAATCTTGTTCCGTGATTGAAACTTTCATTTCAATTGTTCTCCATGAATTCAGCCATTGCGCACACAGTCTGATTTAGCTGCTCCCATCATTTCCATGATTATAATAAATCATCTCTATAATGAAAATGTTAATATTTGATCACATTCTGCTACATTTAGCACCTTCTGTCCTAATGGTTTCTCAGGTGTGGGTCAGAGGTTTAATGGGGCTCATTTCCTCACGTCAGTGTTATTAATTGTGTGTTCCAGCGGCGTTCTTCATGGAGCACTGGAAGAGGCGGCAGATGCGTCTCAACTACGAGTGGGATCTGACGGGCTTCGAGGACGAGGAGGTCTGATCACACATTAACACCCACACATCATGATCATTGGGGCTCATTTCACTAGTCTGTCATTTAACGCTGTGGTCCTCTTCTTCCCCTGGTGTGTGTAGGAAGCACTGAAGGTTTGAACATATTCTAAACTCTTTTGATCAGCTCTGATCACGCTGTCACTTCATCCGCTGTCACAAACCTTCCTCGCAAGAGATCTAGCATGTGCTGAATGTTATAGAAACGCTCACCTGAAGAAAAGCCGCTTTCTTTCTCTCGCTCTCTCGTTCTTTCTCAGCTCTGTTTCTTTGCTGTGTCGGTTTTGTCACATATATTGTCATTTGTTTTTGTCAGGATCACCCGCGAGCTGAATATGAATTCAGAGTCATGCAGAAATCGCTGAAGAAAGACCACAGATCACAGAAGGTGACACTGATGTGTTGTTTTTGCACGTTGTTAAATAATATGACTCTGTACACCTTAAAATAATGTATAACGGCTCTTTAATTTGAATCTCTGAGGATAAATACAGATTTTAAATCACAAGATATTCTAAAATAAATAGGTTTCCTGAATTTGCCAACAATACTCCCGAGTCATTGTGTGGCTCAATATGGTTTGCACTTGAATTATTTTCTGTTTGTTTCTTCTTTAGCCAGAGAAAGAAAAGCTCACGTGTAGAGACAGATTTCCTGCGTATATGACGAACCTCATCATGATGCTTTTAATGGTAAGGCCGTCCTACATCAGCTCGTGTTTCATGTGAGTTTGTACATCATCCGGCATCACATTTGGGTTATACTTCACCATAAAGTTAACATTAGTTAATGCATTAGCTAACATAAACTAACAATGAGGAATTTCTTTTTGCAGTATAGATTTAGAGAGGTATTTCTGTGTGTTAACTAATGTTAGTAAACGTGAAACGTTTAATTTAAAAAAGGTAAAAGTGAATAAATGCTGTAAAAAAAAAAAAAGCGTTGTTAATTGTTAGTTCATGTTAACTAATGTAGTTAACTAATGCTAACAGATGAAGACGTAATGTAAAATATTATGCATATATTCATATTCAAACCATTTATGAGCATGTGAATATGAATATGTCGGCGCAGGCAGACGTCATGATTTCACATAACCCTCTGATGCATGGTTTCAACTAGAGTGGACAGATTGTTAAAATCCATTTCAACCACATCCAAACCACCGTGGGTGATGACCTTTGACCCTGACCCATCGTATTATATGACTGTTCTCTGTACATGTCATTGTTTTCCTTATCTATGACGTCATAAATTCAACATGGCTGAGGAAAGCGGTGAAGCATCAGCTACCTCTGGAATATCTACCTCTGTCTTTTATTCCAGGAGATCCAGACAGGTACAAACATACTTTTTTAAAGAATAATATATCAGGTATACATCGGGTATTGTTAATGGATTTGTTGCTGTTCACCAAAAATCCATCTGTCTACTGTAGTGGGCACCATGCTTACAAGGGCACTTGTGTTTAGTGTGTATTGCAGCTCAATAAGCTGTTGTTGAGTGCGGATGCGTTAAACTGATGAGAAATGACAGTAAAAATTATTAAGCAGCACAATTTCGCTTTTTTAGCTGCAAATCAGCACATTAGAATGATTTCTGAAGGATACTTAGTAGTAACAAATTATTTTAAGTTTAACCAGTTGTTCAATAAAGACATAAAAACTATCTACGAATATTTTACTGTAATAAACACAGAGGCAATCCATTAAAAGGTCACAAAGTCCAGTTCTCACTATTAACTATGAAATTTCATGACTGGTAATATAGTTGTTAATTGCAGTATTCTCCACTCTGTAGTAATTAGTAGAAATGTTGGTATGGTTATCAGGTTTTGGTAGTCATCAGCAGAATCTGGCCCTGACGGTCAAATACCAAAGCTTTTGGGACATCCTAAAAATACACATGACAGAAATAGTTTAGTTCTGAGTAGATTGCCAAAATGCCTCCAGCTGCTGGACAACAACAATCTGCCAGACAAGGAAGCCTTGTCCATTTGTTACTGTATATATAAAGGAGTTAAATACCATACATTTTTAAAAGACCAATCTGCCAGTGGTTCTCATAGAAATACGATTTACATCTAAATTAATAATTCATTCGAATAAATGATCAATGTCTACAAATTTGTAGCTTTTTGAAATGTCCTTAGCTAAATTTGAAGCCAATAAAATATTTTCATCACATCATGGCTTTATTCGAAGGCATCAGACTGCTGTCCTGTATCTTTTTTTGGTACGGTTGTTTTGCTGGCGTTTATCTGGCTGTACTTTCAGCTGAAAGAAACTTGCTGTTTTACAGATCGGCGTGACGTTTGCTATTGTATTTGGCGTGATTTTGTACCGGATCTCAACCAAAGCCGCTCTGGCTATGAGCTCGAACCCCATGACCCGCTCCAACGTCAGGCTGACGGTCAAAACGACCGCGGCCATCATAAACCTGGTGGTCATTCTCATTCTGGACGAAGTGTACGGCGCCGTCGCCCGCTGGCTCACTGTTCTTGGTCGGTCTTCATCCATTCGATATTGATCTTTGATATCACACTGGCTAAACATCGGTCTTTTGCGCTTATGTTTGTCTCCTCAGAGGTTCCTAAAACAGATAAGAGCTTTGAAGAAAGGCTGATCTTCAAAACCTTCATCCTCAAGTTTGTGAATGCGTTCACTCCCATCATATACATTGCGTTTTTCAGAGGCAGGTGGGTAATGAATATCCAGACCAGCTGTATCTTACACAGCCTTTGAGGAAATCTCCAAGTCTTGTCTGTTTACATTCAGGATTAATGGCTTACTAATTAAATTTCAGTAACACTTTGGCATAGGGACCGATTCTTACTATTAACTAGTTGTTTATTAGCATGCCTATTATTTACTAATTGGTTGTTTATTAGTAGTTACATCCATAATACCTGAACCTAAAATTTGTTACGCTATTTTTACGCTATTTTTACGCTTGTCTTGTAAAGTCCACACTGACTCCGAATGTGTTCCCGCGCAGACTCGGGGGCCGTCCCGGGAGTTATCTGTACGTGTTCGAGTCCTATCGCATGGAGGAGGTATAGAAACTCTGATGAAGTTCTCTGATGAAGAACTGATGAAGTTCTCTGATGATTGCAGCAGCTGACGTGATGTTGGATGTGTTTTCTCAGTGCGCCCACGGCGGCTGTCTCATGGAGCTCTGCATTCAGCTCAGCATCACCATGCTCGGCAAACAGCTCATCCAGAACAACCTGTTTGAGATCGGCGTCCCGTGAGTGTCACACCGACACACACACACCACTCGATCACGAGAGCCTTTAATAGACGTGCTGAATGAGGTTTGTGTTGCCGTGCTTCGGGTCTCATTTGTTTTATTGCAGTAAACTGAAGAAGCTGATCAGATACATTAAATCCAAGAGAGCCACTTTCCAGGAAGAGGAATATGAGAAGAAGTTGCAGCGTTATGAGACGGATCACTTCCTGGAGCCCTTTGTTGGCCTCACACCCGAGTACATGGAGATGAGTGAGTGTTGCGTTTTCAAAGACGATCTGTGCTGATCTGCAGAGTGGCTTCTAGGTGCCTCCGTGAAAGCGTTCAATCGATTGTGCTGCTTTGGTTTGTTTGATAAAAAAAATATTCTCAGGTCACGTGTTCCAGATGCACCCCAAATAGTCTTGTTTGTTTGTGATTCGTTTTTTATATCATTATAGATATTTTTATTTAACACTAATTTTATTCTAATTTGATCAGATTTTACTGTCTAATTTCATAAATCTTATGAATCCAACAGGTTCTAAGATCTGACTATTCATGCAGCCAAATGCAAAATATTGAACTATAGAACGTTTATAGCTATAATTTGATAACTTTCTCTTCAGATCTGTACAACTGCAAATTGAGTCCAACCTGTTCACAACCAATGGCCAACAATTTTTGTTACAAAACAATTTTCTGACGTTACTCCTTTTTTTACTATTATTAATTATTGTGCTTCTGTTCCTACAGTAATCCAGTTTGGCTTTGTGACTCTGTTTGTGGCATCTTTTCCACTGGCGCCTCTGTTTGCCCTCCTGAACAACATCATTGAAATCCGTCTTGATGCCAAGAAGTTTGTGGCAGAACTAAGAAGACCAGATGCAGCCAGAGGCAAAGACATCGGTCTGTATTTAAACCGTGCTTTGGTTTAACATCTGTGATCAGCACCTGTAGTCCGTTACCATTCAGAATGATTTGAATTTGTCCTTTGTTTAGGAATATGTATTTTATGAATCTACAGTTGGAGTATTCCTACAGATATTTCCATAATATTAATAATTGTTTGCTTCATATGTTGGGTGTATTTTAAGAGGTTTACCTCAAAGATCTGATAAACGAATTGTGTTGATGTCTTCACAGGAATCTGGTATAATATTCTCAGAGGAGTTGCAAAAGTGGCAGTTATTGTCAATGTAAGTGTCTATTAATATAGTATGACATTTACAGTTAAACTGTGAATTTCCACCTCCTTTGTACAAAGCATTTTATATTCTTTAACAGCGCCGCAATAAAACAAGACCACTCAGAGGTCACTGCCAAATCAAATGACATCTTATTGGTCAACACTGATAATTTGCACAACGAACCTAATCCTCTAGTCCCTCAACTCCACATAAGCTCACAACAATCAAAACCTTTAGAAATCGTAACACTAGAACGCTCGTAACGCTAGATGGACCATTTAGCTTCTGAACTGAGAAGCTGTTATTAATCGCTAAAGTGATTCTTCTGTAGCTGATGACTGTATTTTCAAGATTTAACTTCTTGAAAAATTCTAAGAAAGTAGAGTACAAATATTAAAAGCTGTGATCTTTCCTGCAGGCGTTTGTGATCTCCTTCACGTCAGACTTTATTCCACGGCTGGTCTATCAGTACATGTACAGTCCGGATGGGTCGATGCATGGCTTTGTCAACCACACGTTGTCTTACTTTAACGTCAGTCACTTCCAGAACGGTACTGCCCCACTGGAGCCTTACCACTTGGGCTTCCATGTGGACATGTGCAGGTACGTTGTAGCTCTAAACTCAATTAAAACTCCATGAATGTTTAATGACACATTTCTCTTTTTCCTCCAGGTATAAAGACTACAGAGAGCCTCCGTGGTCGCTGACGCCATACGAGATCTCAAAAGAGTTCTGGGCTGTGTTGGCCGCCAGACTAGCATTTGTCATTGTCTTTCAGGTTAGTGTCTAATATCTAAAGACGCATTTCTGCAAGACTCGCAGTATCAGCTATCTTAAGTTATTGCCATAAAAAATGAATATTCTAAGAATAAAAATGCTACACACCAAAAATATAATACAGCCTGAATTCTGGAAATGTGGGGATGTTTTTAAATAAAATGAAAACTTTTAAATCACATGAGCCAATATTTTATTCGCAGAAAACCACAAATGTTTAAAGTGAAAAGATTTATAATTTTATCAACTAAATGAGCTCATTTCAAATGTAATGCCCACTACAGGTCTTGAAAAGGTTGGCACAGGGGCAATAAAGGCCAAGAACTTTTGAAAAGATTCAGCTGGGAGAATACCTAGCAACTAATTAAGTTCAATTACATCAGGTCTGTAACATGATTAGCTACATAAGGGATGTCTTTGAGAGGCAGAGTCTCTCAGAAGTACAGATGGGCGGAAGCTCTTGAAAATATGAAAGCTCTTGAAAACAGAAAACATGGTGGAATACTTTGTTCCTCAAAGTCAAATTCCAAAGGCTTTGTTGGATTCTCATGTTCTTCGCGTCCTCAGACGACACTCATCACATGATTCTGTCACTGACATTACTAAATGGGCCCAGGAACACTTCCAGATACCTCTGTCAGTAATGTCATGATAAAAAAAGCCATATGTGAACATGGTCCAGAAGCTCTACCATGTCCTGTGGAACAAGACTCATTTAAAATGGACTGTTTCAAAGCGGAAAGTGTTCAATGGTCAGATCCAGAGTCCAAATTTAACATTCTTGTTGGAAACCACAGATGCAGTGTCTTCTGGGCTGAAGAGCAGGAGATCTTCAGCGTGTTATCAGCGATCAGTAGAAGTTTTAGAGCAACATAAGGGCCTTTCACATTTTGTAGTACACACTAATTGTGGAACTACCCATTTTTTGGAGTGTTCGCAACACAGGAACTATGAAGGATTTTAGTTTTATTTTGTTGAAAGCTGTTGACCGGTTTATGTTACATTCTAGTTTGCACAAAATTGTCCCAGTATTTTAGTACTGTACTTTGAGTTCTGGAAGTAAAGTGGTGCGAAAGGCCCAATATGCTACATATGCAGCTATTACTGCAGCATGGCTTCGTAGTAGATGACATGGTTGAATTGAGATGCTGAATTGACCTGCTGCAGTCCAGATCTTTCACTTTTAGAGAATATTTGGTGCATTCTTAATAAAAAAATACATCAAAGACGACCATGAATACTTCAGCAACTCATAACCTCGATGCCCAGATGTCTTCAAACTGTTTTGAAAAGAAGATGCTACACCATGATAAACATTCCCCATCCCAACTATTTTGAGACCTGTAGCAGGCATCAGATTTGAAATGAGCTCGTTTTGTGCAGAAAATGGTAAAATATCCCAATACCTCTACCTTATCTACTCCCGTACTTCGGAGATTACAATTTCTGTATACCCTCATCTTCACCCTCCCAAATTGGCAAACCGACCAATTATGAACATTGTTTCCAACCTACATCTTCTATTTATCCTTCTCAGTTCTCTATATCAAAATATCAAGACAGGTCATCTTAAATATACCTTGCAACGACAAGTTCTCAATCAGCTTACTTCAGCTCTTTCCAACTTTAGGGATCCTAATTGTCTGGCCTATATAATATACTAATGAGACAATACCCCCACCCTCCAGACCATCAATTCTAGACACCCGGTCAACCTAACTCTTATAATATCTCCTACCCCTTTTCATCCTCTTCCTGCTCATCTGAACAAATAACTGTTATTTACGTATTCAATTTGTGGCGTGAATTCACATTTTAATAATGTTTGGGTTGGGTTGTATTTGGAGACTTATCGAATGCATTGAGTGAACTGGATACAAAAAGCTTCTTTATGAAAATTTGTGATATGAGGCTGGTTGATTTGTGCTCGTCTCCTCTCGTCCTCCGCAGAATGTGGTGATGTTGATGAGTGATGTTGTGGACTGGATCATCCCAGATATTCCCAAAGACATCAGCTTACAGATCCATAAAGAGAAGATCCTCATGATGGATCTGTTTATGAAAGAGGAGCAGGGAAAGACACGGACAGAGGATGGCCGTAAGGAGATGAGTCCCAGTCCTCCAATGCGTTCGCGCTCCGCCTCGCACACGGCCTGCAAAAACTACTAGCATCAGCAGCCTCAGAGATTCATCGTTACATTCCACTGACGACCCCAGACTGCTGCTGGGTCTGAAAGAAAGCCAGTTCCCACTGCCCCGGCTCTTCATGCTTCTTCGTGGTTCTGTCATTGTTCTGTCTCAGCGAACCGGTGTTGTGCAGTTTCTTAGCACTGCTGGACATTAGCATAAATCAGAGTTGGTCAGCTCTAGCTCGAGGGCTAGAGATGATGAACACTTTCTTCTGCGTTGTCTTGCAGGTCAGTTATTGTCATGGCAAAAGTTTGCAGAAGCGTGTTGAACAAGTTATTTCAAGTACTTGGAGAACATGTCCCACATAATGACAGACACATTTATAAGATAGTATCGCCCCCTTGAGTGCGACGGTTTGTTTGACCACCCGTTTGACCCATAAAAAAGGCTATGTTATAAATATATATAGATTCTGATTTTCAATACTAAAGGTTTTGGTTGTTTTGTTTGCAGTTGTTTGTGATTGAAAATATCTACCGTCATCTATTTATAACAAAGCCTAAATATGGGAAGAGATGACAGGATTTCTATAAACTTTATCAATCATTTGGACAAGGATTGAAAATGCAGAGGTCACAGTGAAAATTTGATTCCAATATCATATTTAAAATGAAAAGCCACATCAAGTTTAAAGTGGATGGCCTTTATTCATTCTTCTGTTTGCTCCGTTTCAGAGAAAATAACGTTAATAAAGTGATGAGCCCGCTTTAATTCTTTTAATCAAACGTACCTCGGTATTTCATGTTTTCACTTTTATTGTACGGTAATTTTTCTAAAGCTTTTAAATCTTTTGTATATTTGATGCTCTTCATATTTAATGGTGCCTGGTAGGATATTCATCATCTGTATGCTGAGCAAGCATTAACGTTGTGGAACATTTCATAAGACATTATACTTCTCATTCACATTGTGTTCATAAGAGTGTAACAGACTTGAAAACCATCAATTCCATGTCAAGTCCAATAATGTTTTAGATTTTATACAGAATCATTAAGTCAATTAGACTCGTAGATTTCGAATGCATCTGTATCCTGTCCTAAGATTTGTGGCTTTGATTAATAGTTTGCCAAGACATAAATGAACTAAAGGTGATTACACGCACCAAAGATATCTGTGCTTTTGGTATTTTGAGGTCTTAACATGAAAACAGAAGTCATATTGTTTTTTTTTTTAAGAATTGTGAATGGTGTTTATTATTTACTGCCTTACATGTCTACATTTTTAATACATGTAACATTTTGTTTGCTTGCCTTAATTTAGAAACACAGTATGCTTTAGTGAACGTGTCGCTGTGTATTGTAATGCAACACTAAAAAGAAATAAAGTTTTTCAGTTGTCATTTACTTTTGAAGTGTCCTTCCAGGTCAGGAAGCAGACCGGCTAAACGTCAAAAGTCAGTTCATTCTCTTAGGTGTGACATCTAGAGTCTCTATGTTCCCCTGGACTAGAACATACAGAAAACGTCCAAAATTTAAGAGGAACAATTTAACTGACGTACAAAAACGTAAGACCATCTTTAACAATTCTAAAAAATCTGTTTCTAGCATTATGCATTCCAATGAATATTATTTTGAAAATGTTAAACTTTGAAAATAAGCTCATGTTTCACAAAGTTTGCTGCTAAAATGTCAACGTTTTGGTCCCTGAGCCACTTAGTTATCACTTTTGCCTTATGGCATGGTGCTCCATCGTGCTGGAAAATGCATTGTTCATCAAACTTGCTGCTGGAGGGTGTTTTGGTACCATTCTTTATTCATGGCTGTGTTTTTGGGCAAAATTGTGAGTGAGTCCACTCCCTTGGATGAGAAGCAACCTCTCACATGAATGGTCTCAGGATGCTTTACTGTTGGCATGACACAGGACTGATGGTAGCGCTCACCTTTTCTTCTCCGGACAAGCCTTTTTCCAAATGCCCCAAACAATCGGAAAGGGGCTTCATCAGAGAATATGACTTCGCCATTCACCATACTTCTTGCAGAAGATCAATCTGTCCCTGATATTTTTTTTGGAGGGAAGTGGCTTCTTTGCTGCCCTTCTTAACACCAGGCCATCTTCCAAAAGTCTTGGCCTCACTTTGCGTGCAGATGCGCTCACACCTGCCCGCTGCCATTCCTGAGAAAGCTCTGCACTGGTGGCACACCGATCCTGCAGCTGAATCCGCTTTAGAAGACGATCCTGGCGCTTGCTGGACTTTCTTGGACGCCCTGAAGCCTTCTTAACAATAATTGAACCTCTTTCCTTGAAGTTCTTGATGATCCTATAAATTGTTGATTCAGGTGCAATCTTAGTAGCCACAATATCCTTGCCTGTGAAGCCATTTTTATGCAACGCAATGATGGCTGCAAGCGTTTCTTTGCAGGTCACCATGGTTAACGATGGAAGAACAATGATTTTAAGCATCACCCTCCTTTTAACATGTCAAGTCTGTCATTCTAACTCAATCAGCCCGACATAATGATCTCCAGCCTTGTGCTCGTCAACATTCTCACCTGAGTTAACAAGACGATTACTGAAATGATCTCAGCAGGTCGTTTAATGACAGCAATGAAATGCAGAGGAAAGGTTGTTTTTTTTTCAGGTTTAAGCTAATTTTCATGGCAAAGAAGGACTATGCAACTCATCTGATCACTCTTCAGAACATTCTGGAGTATATGCAAATTGCCATTACAAAAACCTAAGCAGCAACTTTTCCAATATTCATGTAATTTTCAAAACTTTTGGCCACGACTGTATATTTGTTTTATATATATATATATATATATATATATATATAAGAACACATTCTTTAAATATATATATATAATATATATGACAAGAACACATTCTTTAAAACATTAACGCACTTCAAAAGTCAACTTAAATTCAGATGCTTGTATTCTTTCTGCAATTTTCCTGTCAAAAAAGGTAATGAGTTTTTTTTTTCTAAACCAACCGCAAACAGTTCACCTGCATCAATAATACATGGTTTGAAGTTTCCAACAGATCAGGAGCAAAACATCAAGTTTTCTGCGTAAGCCAGTGCTGGGCTACTGACCAACGGATATCTAAATTAAAAGCACCGATAAAACCCAAGGCTCTAAACAGCTTATGTTCGGATCAGGACAGGATTAGCTGCTAAACTCAATTTGACAGGAAAAACTACGACAAACACTGATTATTATTTTTCCAGATATTTTATTTAGCAAAAGGGGTTTTAAGCGGTCAGTACACACGCTCCTCCCACACCCTTGATCTTCTCCTCGGCCCGTCTGCTGAAGTACTTGGCCTTCACGATGACCGGCTGCTTGGGCAGTTTGCCTTTTCCTAACACTTTGAAGTAGCCCTGAAAAACAGCACAATTTCAGCATAATCATCCAGAGCCAAAGACACTTCAACACCAAAAAACCAACCCCTTTACTCAAAATCTCATCTTTTTGTCTCGAGTTGACTTTCACTTCAAGCGTGTCCTCACTGATGTAGCAGAAAGTGAATCACAGCTTGAGGAAGTCCTGATGAAGACACTCACCGCACGCACGACGTCGATGATGGGAGCCGGGCCGTCAGGCTTCTTGCCATAGTTGACCCGGGTCTGCTCGCTGACCAGAGTCCACAGCTTGTCCAGGTTAATGGTGGGGCAGAAGAGAGTGTTCCTCTTCAAGTGGTAGTGTCTCATGCCCACCTTGCCAAAATAACCGGGATGACTGCAAGAAACGAACACCGGTCAGCGCTCCAGAACATGAACTCTTTAAAGCAGTTTAGCTTCAGTTTGATCAGGGCTTTGGAGCTAAACTCTGCGGATCTGTGGTCCTCCAGGGTTCCAGTCCAACGCCTCAAAGCCAAAGACCACGTTCATTATCAGTGTGGATGTGCAGCTCGTGCATCTCTAAACGGCATGCGATTAAACTCTGAACAACCACGAATATCTCAATAGCGCCGTTCCCGAAGCGCCATTGTGTGACGTCAACCATTACCATGACCGTCACAACGCTGATTCACATTGGCTTGAGACGCTCTCTCATTTCTGAACATGAGTTCGTACACGACGCTGTAGTTCAGGCATATTAAAGTGATATTTTCATGTTGACTGCACTTGGAATGTAATTTCCACTGTTAGAAGGTTAAATAAATGTTACTTGAATTATGCAGTTGTGTTTTCCAGCTGACCAATCGATAATTACATTATTAGCTAAGTTTTCAAACATTTTGTTTCTAGGGTAGTTATAATTGTCTACGGTGTCAAAAACCTCAAGAGAGCACATTTTCAAAAATACATCTAAGAAATTACAACCAAGAGCAGCATATAGAAACACTTTAATCACTGAGGAGAAGTGATGCTCAGAGCTGCCATTACAAAGATCTAAAGTCTCCTGAGACCGTTTTCTATGGAACTGCTCAAAATAAGTGATTAAATAGTCTTTAAAAAACCTTAAGGTCTCAATACAAGCAAAGCTGAATTAAGCGGACACCTTTAAGACTCTGACAAAACTTGAAAATGAAGGAAACCATACTCTCTAGGCCTAGAAGACACTTTTACTGGTGTTTCCAAGTTTCCTACCAAAACCAGTTGGAATTTCAGATACAACCAGACACTGAACCACACACACACTGTTGCTCGTCTCCGTTCTGACAGGATGAGCAGCGCGCGCGCGCACACACACACACACAGCGTGCGCCCGGTTCCGTGACTCGAGTCAAGTCTCCAGGCTTTACTTACTATTTATCGAAGTTGATTCTGTGATGGTGCATCCCGCCGGCATTACCGCGACCTCCAGGATGCTTCCTGTGCTTGCCTGGATCAAACATTACACATTGCGAGCGTCAGAAACAGCACAAAACACGGCAGCGTTCACAATCTCTCTCTCTCTCGTGCGCGCTTACTGACCGATGCGCCCGTGCCCGTGGCTCACGTGCCCACGCAGTTTCCTGGTCTTGGACTTCTTGGTCGGCTGTGGAGAAAACACAGTAAGTCACTATAGTCTTCACGCTAAGAACACTTCGCTAGCCTTCTGAGAATCACCGAGGCGCGCGGATGCTAGCTCCGCTGCAGCTCAACGCCGCTAAAATATATCCGTGTCTCGGAAAACATCGGCAAAATACAGACCGGTGATCACACTTAAAGCGACACGGAACAAAACATACAACTTATAAAGCCGTTCTGACTCTACTTGATAGAGGATTGAGAAGGATAGCGTTTTAATCACAGTCACAGAGCTCTTCGTGACTACCTACCATGGCGGCAGAGAACGCAAAGAGGAAGTCGTCCTGTGTTCTCGCGAGATAATGCGAGTCGAACGCGCGGAGCGGGATCTCAGCGAGAGAGCGCCTCCTGCAGACCGGAGTCAAAACCACTGCGGTTCTTCATACTCGGCTGAATTATCACGACAGCCTCATTAATATTATTTTTAAAAAGTCTAATTTAGTCTATACGCAGCACAAAACATCTGTAGGCATAAATCAGCAATCTTAGACTGAAAGAAATAGGAGCAGGGGTCATCAAACTTGATCCTGGAGGGTCAGTGTCCTGCAGAGTTTAGGTCTGGAGGATATTAAGATGCCCCTTATGAAGTCTTTTTATTTAATTTCCAATGTAAGTTACACCCTTTATGTGTACAAACGTGACACTGAAATAAAAAAGGTAAGGATGGGTAAGAATATTCCTCAACGGAGATCTACAGAACACACAAAAAAACCGGTAATTACAACAATTCAACACTGAACATACAACTAAAAATGACATAACATTTTAAATATGTCCTAGATGTCCACATAAATGATCGAACAAATAAATAAAACCAGCAAACAAACGCAAGCGTCTGTGATTCGTCCGTCTTCATCAGCACTGAGAAAAGTCACAGTTGTCACGTGACCGACGCAGTCTCATCCCGGCTGGACAGCGCTTTACAAATCAACAACGAAGCGGCTGACGCAGTTTTCAGAAACCTGAAAATACCGTTTAACTACCGTGAAAATGTATTGTGGAGACTCGTCTGATCCTGTAATCGTGATGTATTCCGTTTCCATGGCAGCTGCCCGGAAATGAGCGGGCTGCGCGTCACAGACGCAGATACAGTACAGATAAGAGTCAGTCTAGGGTCGCTCTGTCATCGGATATCAGTGAAAATGTCTATTTCCACGTTTCAGAAGCTCACCATAGTGTCGTGCGTGGTGTTGTGCGTCGCGCTTCTGCTGCCTAAGATGCTGCTGTCGCGAGGAAAGAGAGACGCGTCTCAAGGAGAAGGTCTGTTATTACACGCATGATTTATTTTTTATTTATTTTATTTTTTGAAAATATAGATATATATCTTCTAGACACCAGATATATCACCAAAATGAATATAAACAGGCAATATTTTGTAAATAAATGCAAATGCATTTTGTAAAGCATTTCGACCACAGTAATCGAAACGTTGTGTGTCCGCACAACTTGACATAAAGTACATTTGAAATGGTTTACAGAAACCTTACGGAAGAGTATGTGAATGATGAGATGAAAGGGAGCTGATGGCGGTTGTGTGAATGTGTCACGAAGGGCCCGCAGGTCATTTTCCTCCCGCACCACACAGAGCGCCTGTATCTGTGTCCGAGGAGCAGAGGCGCTTCTCCAGAGCTCACAACCCCGAGGCCATCGCCCGGGCCAAAGGAGCCGGCCCTGGAGGAAAGTCCAACCTCGCCGGCCAGATCATTCCCATCTACGGCTTCGGCATCTTACTGTACATCCTGTACATCCTGTTCAAGGTGAGACTGCATTTCAGCCGGAGGCTCAGGTGACATCAAGTCCAACCACCTTTAATTATAAAGCACGCCTGGGTTCCTAACTAATGAAAATGAAATGACAGAGCAGCGTAACGCAGTGTTCCTGGTCATTAGGTTTCAGGTCCAATAATTAACACCTGTTTCTTTCCGAATTTAAATGACTAGACTTCCATTTTTTATATCAACTGTGCGTTCTGAGTTTCATCAGGCCGCAAAGAAATATAGAGCCGAGTATCATCAGTGAAATCTTACACCACGTTTCCTGATAATATCTCTCAAGGGTAACGTGGAAAGTAAGAGCCTTGAGGTACTCCGTACTGTACTTTTGATCTATATACCTCTTTATAAAGCGCTATGAAGTGATGGGGATCATATAAGTACAATTTGATCCATGCCAATGCTCTGTTTTTCTAGTCTATCCGAGACAATGTTGTGGTATTTTTCGAATGCATTGCTAAAATCCAGTAACGCCAAAAAAGGGATACGACCTCGATGATGGTGCTTATCTAAAGTGCTAGAAAAACGAGGGAATCCATAGTTTCTATTAAATCATCGGTTTTCCCCCCGAGATGTTGGAGAAACTGAGATAATGAAGATTATTTAAGATGCAGTAATGTAACAAGGAGTCTGTTTGCGTCTGTTGAAGATCACTTCCAAAGGCAAAACCACCAAACCTCCAGAGAGCCGATTCACCGCGGTCAGATCAGAAAACACGAAGAGGAAAATAAGTACTAACACACGACCCGGACGCTCACTTTTAAACGCTTTTACAACGTTGATCTGGTTCTGTGTGGTTGAGTAACAGATCTGTCTCTCTCTCAGCTGATTTTGAGCTGGCTCAGCTGCAGGACAGACTGAACGAGACGAAGGACGTGATCGAGAGGATCATTTCTGCAGCCAGCGCTGGCTCCGACAGGTGCGCGCCTCTCTCGTCTGCCTCTACGTGTGCGTGCGAGTGTGTTAACGTGAAGTGTGTGCGATTGCAGTGTGGCGGGAGCCGTGGCCGTGGATGAGGAGCTGAAGCTGCTGCACCAGCTGCAGGAGATCACTCGCGTCATGCAGGAGGGCCGCTTCGTCGACACCGTCCCAGAAAACACCCCGCGCTCCGGTGAGACGCCGTGCTGGGAAAATCACTCGTGCGTCCTCGCAGCCTCAGTCACGAATGAAACGTCTTGTTTTCACAGATCTTCCGGAGAACGGCGGGAAAGAGCCGAATGGGCGTTTCTGTTGCGTTCATTCGCCTTCCGGGAGCACGGACGCTCAGACGGGAGAGAGCCGCGATCCAGACGCCAGCAGAAACGCAAAGATGGAGGACTCCACCGGCCAGTCACAGCCTGAGACAGACACTCAAACAGGAAGTGACGGTAAAGCCAGCATCCTCAGGCGGAGAAACAACGAACGCTCTTAATAATAACTAATGCATGGCGCTACCGAAGACTGGTTTGCTGCATGAACACCTTCCATCTTGTATTGAGCACTAGCCGTCACTCAGAGGACGTGTTTGTGAGACGAGCAGCTGTGTCAACATATCACACTCAATGGATGTCCTCTACGGCTCTGAACCAACGAGTATTCATGATCAGTATCCTCTCTATTGTACGTGTTCATAATGCGAACGATACGCAAACAGAGTTCAGACTTCAAACCATCAGGACGTTTCTACCGAGCCGCTGCATTCAGCACAAAAACCTGATCGTCCCGTAGACTTCAGATATTATACACCCTACATTATCACCTAAATGTACAGCAATGTATTTATTTTTTCATTTTTAGTTCCATTATTACTTTTCACAAAGCTCTGACTGTAATTCTTAGGTTTTGCTCCTGCGCTACTCATTTCATAGCTTGTGCAGTAAGCACAATCTTCATGCTTTTATCGTTTATATCGTCTATTCTCTTCACACTTTCATGTCTGCACGAAGGTTTATTATTGCCTGCTGTGTTTTGTGTTAATAAAACCCCACAAACACACACCTGGGGTTCATTAGTTCATTTATCGGTTGAGGAGTTCATCAACTCCCATATGATGGATACGAGAACACGATCTCTGGCCTGAACTGCATCTCTTCTGTGTTGTAGACCTGAGTTTACGTGGATTTCCAGGCCGTTGAATCGACCTCATGTTTAAAGCAGCAAAGTAGCTTTTAGTGTAATCTTTTAACTACGCATTAAATCCTGTCTTTACTTATGTACCAAATATAGGCGTCATAGCATAAAATATAAGACTCATTGTACAGAAAGAGACCAAAGAACAATTTCAAGCTCAGGCAGCCAGCGAACTCCAGCTATGTGAGGAAAACCCGACCTCATATAGGTGCGTATAAATAACACGCCGAATAAAAACGAAAACTCACGGTACAGATACGCAAAAACGGACGTGGTTTGGGAGGTAGATAGCGAGTAAAATAGTTTTTTTGAAGCACTATTTTTAGGCAGTTTCACGAGACTGGCCTGGAAAAACGCATTGCATATAATAATGAGACGTTCGGTGAGATACGATTCCAAGCTTGTTAAAAGGATAGTTTACTTTGAAGCTAAAATTTTACGTTTTTTCAGCTTACCCCAAGGGCATTTAAGGTGTAGGTGTCTTTGTCTTCATATTCAATTTTGATATTTTATGCATCTATCTCTGAAAATGGAATTTGGTGAAAGAGAACGGACTTGAGCTTCGGACTCGGATTGAGACCGGACTGAACGGGTATCAGTAGTTCTAGAGGGTAATGAACTAACCGTCTCCGTGAACCTCCACAGGAAGAGCGCAAAAACACTCAGAAAGAAACAAAAACAGCTTTATTACTCTTAAACTCACAGATAGAAAAGGAAGGTTTGACTGAGTAATGTATAATGTGTGAGGAGTTAGAGGTTTTGTTTTATTATCCGTGTGAGCCGGAGAAGCTCCGGCCGCCTCGAAGCGACAGGGACAGGACTGGAGAAAAGTGTTTGTTAGTGCTCCATGGGCTCGTCGGGAACAGCTGGAGCCGCTTCATCGGCCGGCTGGGCCGCCTGTGGAGACAAACGGCATCAGTACACGATCAAGCGCGCTCGTAGATCTGCAAACTCCTGGAACGGTCCTCACCCGTCTCTGAGGCCTCTCCTCCAGACCCTCCAGGAACGGAGCCACGTCATCGTCGTCGTAGATGGTGAACTCCATCTCCTTCCCCACAATCCCGATGGACACGTTCTGGAGGAAAGCAGCGGTCAGCAGTGTCATGGTGATACTGAGAAGAAGTACAACGACTGGATGAAGCGTCAAACCTTTGTGGTGAGGTCCTGTTCGGCGGGAAGAGTCTCACGCAGCGCACGCAGGCCGTGCTGCACCAGAGCATTCAGATTACCTGAGAACCAGAACCAACGCTGAACACAAACCGGCCTTCAAATCTTAAAAGTACATAAACGACTGCATATGATATATTATTCATGAAATAAAAGAGTACTTGCAGACTTTCAGGTGCCACTTTATATTGGCGTGATTATAGATGTAACTACATATCATCATCAAATCATCCCTTTAAAGGTTGGGACACAGTAGTTGATGTCAAGTGGGTAATTAACTATATTTAGACTTTCAATGTCGATAGAAATTACTTTCGAGTTTATTTTAGTTTACCATAAATACTTTTAGCAGTAGACTTTATACTGCATTTTTACAAGTACAAGAAATTTTAAGCTTGATGATAAAAACGCTGTTTAGAATCATTTTAACGTGTCTCTTTGATACGATGAGTGTTTTCGAGAGCATACAGTCCAGGAAGGCCTCCATGTTTCTCTCCAGGTACGTGCGGGCCGACTGCGAGCGAGCGCCAATCGACATGGCTTTACAATCGAAATAATTAGCTGAAGGGCATGTCTGGAAGATGTGCGGCCCCATGTCCTGAAGAGCACAAAAACGAGAGTTCATCACTGAACAAGGTCACACACACACACACACACACACACACTCGCAGAGCTCGGGACTCACATCGTATCCTGCGATCAGAAGCCCCACTCCATACGGACGCCTGCCGTAGCGCTGCGTGGGAATCTGAGTCTCTGCAGGAACACGGCGTCAAGAAACACAACAGAAACATAACACTCAACTCGACGACCAGACAGCTCTATAGAGCTCAAAGGATACTGCTTCCGATGAGAGAGACCAGTCGAGACACTGGGAGAGGCCGATCGAAGACAAACCTGGAGTCCAGACACTCCTGACGCATGAAGTTGCTTTCAGAAAGAGACAGAAGGCGAGATACTGATGAGCACAAGAACAAGGCTAGAACGTCAGCAGAGGACCGTGACGTGGAGTATCATGGAATTAGGAACATTTTACAAATCAAAAATAGATCTGCTGAGACACGATAAATCGTGTGTCTTCACAGACGGACAGCGACTTACCAGAGGAGTCTGGCGTCGGCCGTCAGTCCTGCGATGGAAATGCCCACGTGGTTGTCGACATGCAGGATCTTCTTCTGATGGGCGGCCAGTTCAGACTGAGCTCTCTGCAAACACACAGGGTTTCTCAAGTTAACGAGAGCGACGTCCGTCAACGCTAAGCCGCACTGGCCATCGCTAAAGACGGACGGACAGACAGACACACGGGTCAGGCGTGGCGTGGGAGTACCTTGAGGGCCACGAGAACAGCGTGAGTGCGTGATTTGAGTCCGACGGTGGCCGAGCCCTGCTTC
This sequence comes from Puntigrus tetrazona, assembly GCF_018831695.1. Lineage (NCBI taxonomy): Eukaryota > Metazoa > Chordata > Actinopteri > Cypriniformes > Cyprinidae > Puntigrus > Puntigrus tetrazona. Next base: position 641,804 of record NW_025048726.1, read on the forward strand.
ACGGCCTCCATCGCGTACTCGATCTGATGAATGCGTCCCTGAACACAAACCCACAGATAAACAACACTTTCACGAGCAGGCGCCGGACGACCGAGGAACGAAGCGGGCGATTACCTGAGGACTCCACACGGTCACATCGTTGTCATACTGGTTCCGAAACTAAAAAAAACAAAAACATTTTGAATCAAATGAATCAACGATTGAATTGTGTAAGAACATCTGAAATAATGGATTCATTCATAAAGCTTGAAATATAATGCTCACATCATCCAATCTTAAATTTATTTTACGAAGGTGAAGATAATTTGTTATTGAACTAAAAGGCCACTTATGTGTTAACTTTCACGACCACAACTAGTTTATCTTGTAAGAAGAGCACTTTCTGTCATTTTAAATGTACATTTTGGCTAACACACTAAAATTGTAACTACAGTGCGTTATTAAAAAATACCTTTTTGAACGTACCACAGTGCGAATTCATTATTTAAACCATGCTAATCAAACTGCGTCTAAAAACATTAATTAAACGATTCGACAGAAAAACGATTCGACGTATACCTTTATAGTTTTTTTTTTTTTTACCATAAATACCTGTCGATATATTTAACAGTAACTTATGTTAAGGTCCGTTATGACGTTAAATGTGTTTTAGCTAACGCTAACGAAATCGAAAGCTGCGGCCTCGTTCAGAGACACTAACAATCTATTTAATTGCTAAACAAACCCAAAAGCTACCAATGTTTTCTTGACGAACTCGCGTAAATCTGCAAGCGCATCATATAACGCGCAGAGACGGCTGTTTATCGTTTATTGAGTGACTTTCTCTATCATCCGGCGGGTATTCCGCTTACTCACGCTCACCATTCACTCACAATAGCGCGCAAAATCATCTCACCAGCACCGCACAAACTCTCTTTCTAAAACATTATAACACGCACCGCTCATCAGAGGAGTATACTTAAGTTAGAGCGTAACATATGATCATTTCTTACCATATTTACTATAAACCGGGCGGCTGTCCGCTGAGCGCGCAATGATTCAGCTCGATTTGTTTTCCTAAGAAGGCGGAACTAATCGAGCGCAGAAACTCTTCTTCTTCTTTTAGTTCAGCGGTCATTCGCGCCTTAGAAATATTACCGCCACCTACTGTATAGTTTGCGCCCACGGGCGATGAATCTGTGTTTCTATACATATACACATGTACATACATATACGAACAAACAATAAATAAAAATATTGTAATGCCCCACTCACCCCAGAGGATCAGAGCCAAGGCTTTACCTTCAGTTTCCGCACTCGTCTCCTCAATCTCCCATCATGACCCTCTTCCTCAAATACTAAATACTGTGATCTAAAAGTTAAAACCACCTTAAATATGTGACCCAGAAGGTCCACATGCTCACTGGCCTGTTCTTATAGCTAAACAGACCGTTACGTTGATCGTCATATTTACCACATTTAAAAAACTTCACATCAATCACATTTTCCTTAATGCTTCTTTTGCTAACTTAGCTAATTCATTCTGATTTTACTGCACGCATAATCCATGCTAGAGCGTATTAAGGCTTGATTTTCACACGACAGTGCACTTTTTTTGCTCCCCATTCATACTTAACTACTGAAGACATGCAATTTATTACGCCGTTGCATTTTTCAGGTTTTCAAGGTTCTCAATCTGTCTTCTCCAAGTTGATGTCTCATCGAGAATTGAACTCTGTCACCATTTGTCCCGTTTTTTTCTTTGTAAAAATCATTATATTGAGTCTTTGATACCGAAACCAGTCCTGTAACTCCTGTTAACTTTAGAAATTTGTTAGCACATCTGACAATAATTTTTAGCTTGTCCGATTTTCTTTCCACTTGTAAAATACCATTTATCATAGGGTGACCATACGTGGTATTTTACCAGGATTTCTATATTACATTTTGTAATATAGATGTCTGTTTACAGTGTATGGTGCAGACCGAATGGCGTATGACATCAGTTCTATTATTGTTTTATTTTTACTTGTACCATGTAACCGCTTATATATGGTACCAATTGTTTTCTAGTTATGTGTGCATCAAAGTCAGTCCTTTAAAAAAAGGAAGGTATTTAATTTGTAGCCATGTAGAAACAAACCACAAAGCAATTAATTAATAAATCAGTTCAAATGAATCAGTTCATTTCGGGCGTGATACAAAATACATTTCAGTTTACTCAGTGGTCGAATGAAGGAATTTTGGTCAATACCGATAAATAAATGGTTTAGGTCTGTCATGGATAAATAAATGACAATAAAACTGCCAGTAGCAAGACTTTGTTTTAATAAATGAGCCACTGAATCAGTCAAATCCAACAATTCGTTCAAAACGGCTGATTCGGTTAGAAACTAAACAAGTGCCCGTGTCCCAATGTGCATATTACATTTTTGTGATATTAGTTTGAATATTAGCCTACTATTTAAGATAGGGACACATGGAGTGAGTCCATCTGAATGGACGTTTGAATCACTAGATCAAAAGCAGAGGTCTATGAGGAATCCCACAAGTACTGGGCTAAACACACCTTCTCTAGAACTTCAAACGTTGCACCTTTACATGCATTGCAACATGTCATTTTTAAAAACCATTTCCTATCACCTGCCTTTTAAACTGACGAAATCTAGTTTCAACACATAGGCTTTTATCTTGTACATCTGAAACAGGCTTGTGCGTCATTGGCATTCAGATCAAAACTCCTTTTACAGTTGTTGTTCTTTTTCTTGCACATTTTCCCCCTCTTTTTCTGATTGGTTGTGCCTTTTCCATGATGTAAGTCTGAAAACACAGATAACAAGATGCTGACCTGTTTCGCAAATGAGGATAGATATGAAGGTGAAATGTAAAAAAAACATCAATGTCATTTTCTATAATCATGCACAGAGAATCAGAATGGAAAAATATTTTACTGTACATTGAGTAATGTGTCTGACGGAGTAATGTGATCCGAATAGGTGTGTGAAATGATGGGATGTGAATGTTTTTTTTCAAGACACAATAAAGCTTTCAACAAAATCCGTCTCTGGATTGCTGAGGTGGCACAGAAGCTGCATCAGAAGTGGCATTGATGCTTTTAGATTGTTAGCGGTAGCATCAATATGAGGTTAATCTTTTAATTGTAGAAGTCTGAATATAGAAATATGACATGCCAGTAGTTATGTTCTATACACTGTGTCTAGTGTATGACATTTAGACAACTAGGCTTATCAATTACATAATTAAAAGTGCAATGGCAAAGCACATAAAAAGTTTCCGACATTCTGTGTTTATTTGGTTAATTACATGCACAGTCTGAGAATTAGATTTTTTTACGTGTGAACAAAATATTAATATTACAATAGCATAGAATAGTGCATAATTATATGGACTGGGATGCACGTAGTGAATAGTTATAGCAATAAGCAATATGCAAAGCTAAATAAAGAGTCAATGAGGAGAATAACAACGTGCAGTAAATGGTAAGACTGTGCACTACAAACCAGTGTCTTCTTAATTAAGATAACATATTAAAATAACATGATAAGGCAAACCAATTTTTAATATTAAGCAGCAAATTGAACTGCTTTATACAGCAAAACATACCATAGAATTTGCAAATGAAGGGAAAAAAGGTGAATAACAGTGGTCTCCAACAACCAATAGTGATCTCCAACAAGCTCCATCACACCCACTTGGAAGTTTCTAGTGATCCCGAAGAGCTTGATGAGCTGGATCAGGTGTTTGACTAGGATTGGAGATAAACTGTGCAGAGCTGTGGCCCTCCAGGAAGTTTGAGACCAATGGTCTATAAAGTTCAGCAAGACCAGTTCAATCCAGTTCAAAAGCGGACATGACTCTCGACTATTTGCCTGAGGCTCTGATTTAAAGTAATGATGTTCAGTTTCTTGCTCAGATCAATCGTCACACTTCATATCGGTCATTAATTTTCCTCTTTCTCTTTTTTTTTTCACTATTAAGTGATGGTAGCTGTTGATTTGCAGTTTAAGAGCAATCAATTAATCTAATGTAGCCTATTACCATTTAGTTTTTACAACTTTGCATATGCTTTTTCCAGTTCTCCTCAGAAAGAAATATAAAGACTAAAGAACAGACTCACATTATTCAATGCATTTATTTAATGTCAGATAAGTAGCATTTTGTAATAAATAATGTGAAGATGACTAAAATTATGAATAACTACAATGATCAGTTCTGCATTATTAAGAGTTAATAGTTTATTAAATAACTGAGATTGTAAGACTTTTGTATTTTTTATCGCCCTTGTCAAATAAAACCTTTTCTCATATGTCAAGCATCCCACGACAGTTCATCTAAGTGAACAGTCTTAAAGGGATTAGTTTATCTCTGTAAGATTCATAGAAACATCTGGTGATAACTGATGATGAGACGTGATCTGGTGTTGCGCTGTGAAGCTCTGACCAGCAGATGGCTGCACGGATCCCTGAGATGCAACAGCTGCGGATGTCGGTAAAGCATATCGATCTAGCAGTATGTTTATTCAGAGCATTTATTCAATTTAAGCTCAACAAATGACCTGAATGTAGATGCGAGCGCAGATATCGAGGGCTTCAAATGGACATGAGTTTACTGAATGGAGCACTTAGTGGCTCAACAATGACGTTTAGACATTATCTGTGTGCCAGAACCACAATTGGCTGACTGCTGCCAGTCTGTCTGATGATTGGCCGAAAGGAGATAATTAAACACCTACACAGATAAGGCACAACTCCTCAATGTGAATATATAGGGGCTTGACCGCAGAAGCTGCACACAGTAGTATCACGGCGGCCGTCGAGTTCGGAGAACCGATAGTTTTATCAAAGAAGCAAGACAAGGTGAGGTAAGACTTTTTGTGAGATGTTTGATTCCGCTTGCTTGTTTGAGAAGTTATCCAGTTTGTGTGTGTCACAGCCCACCCTTGCAGAATTTGAGAGTAAACTCAGACAAATCATGTTTGTCTCAGGGCACCATGTTTATGTTGAAGATCTCCACCTTCCTCATCGCTTATGCCACAGTCGTGTGTCAGATGTACAGCTCGAACGCTGCCCCGGCGAGGTAAAGTCTTTGTCATTTTTTGTTGGGAGTCTTCAGTTGTGTCTCATCAGGTGGCAAACCCTTTGGTGTCTATCTCCAGACCTGTCTCAGAATCTCTGACAGACAGATTTGCGCTCATGGACTACGAAGCACAAAGATTATTGAGTGCCATATTCAAAAACGTAGTGCAGATGACAGCGGAGGAGCTGGAGCCGCCGAACGAAGACAGCAGGTACGTTCTCTCACAGAGTCTTCTACTTCTGTTCAGCAAGAGGCAATCAGCGTAGATTCAAATGAGTGAGGTTTCTCTGCCCGAACGAGGTGTATCTTTATTTAAGTATAACGCAGCTTTCCTAACAGCAGCATGACGACCTTCCCGTTCGCTGGAATGGCTGCATGTTAACCCCCAGAGTTTTGTTCGTTAGACTTGCAGCATGTTCTCTCTCTTAACCTGATGCATGCGGTGGAGGGCTCTGTATGAACACTAACGGTGGTCTGGCTGGGACCCTGCATGTGTGTGATGATACGCCTGTGTGCATGTGTGTTTCTCCCGACAGCCAGGGCAGATTCCTGTCCAAGCGCTGCTCCAATCTCAGCACCTGCGTGCTGGGCAAACTCTCCCAGGAGCTGCACAAATTACAAACGTTCCCGCAGACGGACGTGGGTGCCGGTACGCCCGGCAAGAAACGCAGCCTGCTCGAGGGCAATCAGTTCACGAGCTACGAAGAAACATTTAACGCCATCTAACCCTAACTGTGTGCATGTGGATTCTGCCTGCTTGACTGACCGCACACAAACGACTGGTTGCGTTGGTCTTTACCTTTCTTTCTTTCTTTTGGCAGAGAAAGGCATGTTAAAAATCTAGATGAAAATCTTCAAATTCAGGATTTTTTTTGTGCATTTTACACATGCCTCTTGAATAAGTGAATACATGTATTATAAAGGTAAAGCTATTAATAATCTAATAATAAATTAAAAAAACAGTATGATTTCTTGAAAGTGTTAAAATCCAATAAAGTTATTTTTATATCAGGAACTCTTATTTTGTCAAATTACTAGTCACGTTCATTTTCATGTGCATGTTATCAATGAGTGCCTCTACAAATAAACATCAAATGCATCAAGATTTCTGCAGGTAAGACGTCTGTGAATGTGCTCAAATAATAAGATGGTGTAACGTCTATCTGTGAATAATGCGTTGAAGCACTGTGCTGTGAGTGGGTAACAGAAGCAGCTCTCGCTCTGTGTTGAAGCAAGCAGAAGCGCGCCTGTAACACAGCCACGTGTGTCACTCACCGTCTGGCAGACTTCCTCAGCCGCTCCGGAGGAATGGGCAACAGCAACTTCGTCCCGACTAACGTGGGCTCCCAAGCGTTCGGCCGTCGGAGGAGAAGCTCCCAGATGTGAGCGGGGTACGAAGACGCTTCTGAGACGCATCTCTTCTGTCTGTTCAGTGGCCGTGCCTTCCTGATGTTCTGTTTCTCCTCTTTCAGCTGTGAACTCGGGCCGATTCGTCTTCAGCCGGGATCAACTGAACAACCACAGCTACAGAAATCGTATTCTCGGCAGCGATCTCTCTCTCAACCCAAGGCAGAATTCGAAAAATGCACTTAAGCACTTGTGATATCGTTCCTTATGTATTGACAGAGCATCTAAAACACAGAGAAATCTATAGATTTTTATATGAAATAAACCGGATTCATAAAGACATTGAGTGTTTATTCTCCATCTCTGTGATGACAGAACAAATCCAGCCTGATCAAGACTTGAGGACGGCTGTGTATATGTGCCTTTGTGTTTGTGCAGGTTGTGATAATAAATGGAAAATAGCGTATTTGTGTTGTTATGAACCTCAGAGGAGATTAAATGCATTGTGGTGTTTGCAGTTCATAAGCATCTGTTCTGCTCTCATTCATCTTTATGAACAAACAGGTGAGACCTGCTGAACTGCGCTCAGAACAAAGGCTCAGAATCCCACAGGATTCACAAACATGACTTCATTCAGCATCATCTCTCTAATTGAATCTCACGGTATCGTTTCACATCTGCACGTGAAGATAAGGGCCATTAACTTCAGGAAATGACAAAACAATATACAACTCCAAAATAGCTTGGATGGGATGTAAAAGAGCTTTGCTGACATTAGCAAATCCATCAAATTTATATGTTCAGTCATAAACCCTTATCAAAGACATCCGAACAAGCTCATCAAGGTCTTCGGGATCACTAGAAAGGTTCTGGCACTCAGCGGGACAGGGACCTTTCCCTGATCTGTGTCCAGTTCATTCATTCAAACCTGAGAGAGTGTTGCACCATCATCGTCCAATAGGTGGCACAATGAGTCTCATTTTAAAAGTCCACTTTTAAAAATAAGTCTTACTTGAAAAGGAATGCATTTCATGGTTATTTTGAAGAAAAAATACGAAGTTGGTGATATTATAGTGAGTGTGATTTCACCAAGTACAAGATGTTCCTGAATCAACATTCCAATCAACCAATTAGATCTTCAGGAAATATCTGTTTTAGGCGTATGATCAGGGTTAGGTGCTTCTACACCCTCTTTAATCAGAATTCATTTGCCACTGATTTTAGAAATAAATTTTGGGTAGGGTTAGGTTTAGTGGAAGGGAATGGTATAAATCTGTTTTTCTGGACAGCAATGTTGATCCAGGATCATGTTTTGGTATAATCACAGCGACTGCATTCCAATTGGTTTCTATAGTTCAAGTCATCCAGTCAATAGTTTATCGATATAGTATGGTTCCCCTTTGAATTGTGGATCTGTTGGATTTCACACCCGCTCCAAACAAAACAAGATTAGAAATTATTCAGAAACATACTGTTTCTGAGTATAGAAACATACTGTTTCTGAGTATAGAAAAATTTTTTTTTCAATAGCACAAATAAAATCCCCAAATCATTTGACAATGTTTCCAATGTCTCTTTGCTTCTCTGACACTAAGTCACAATCACAGAAATAAAGCTTAACTTTCCTGATGACATTGGTTTGAGATGAACATCAACATCTTTATATTTGGTTCAAAACACTTTTGTAATTCTTGAAGCACAGATCATACAGCATCTGTAATGAAGCATTAAGTCTCTTTAAGGAGCTGGATTTGTTTTCCTTCACACAAACTACTTGACGAAAACCAAGAGCAAAGATATGTACTTCTGGTGTAACTTTTGTTCTTGTGGTTAATGGCAATTTCCTGGAAGTCAGTGCACTTCGAGCACATTATATAAAGCGAAATTATTTCAAAGAAATACATTTTTCACTAGTCGTTTTTTTTACATTTTTTCCACGGACTCTGTGCAATCCATTTGGATGAACTCAGCTGTGGAGGCTCTTGCGGTATCCACATGGAAAGTTAACTTGGAAGATTGTGGCAGGCTTGAAATCAGGGATTGTCTTTTTCAGCTATGTTTTTAGCGAGCCATAGAAGAGAGCACTGTTAATAGTGAACAGCTGTTTGTCATTTAGTCATCGCAGTTGAAAACAAATCGTAACAGCGTGAGCAAGGATCTCCTTCTTTACAAACAGCCAGCGAGTCACTACTCTTTTTTTCCAGCAAGCCATTAAAGTGCAAAAGGTCATCTCCCTCCCGTTTCATCTCTTTTTAATGGTGTATTTCGAAACTGAGATCTGAACGAACATCTGAATGTGCTTTTAAACCGATGAGTTCCAGTGAAATGTACTATGCATTCCTCAGCATGTGCTGTCTTTTGTTTTCATAGGATTTTTATTTTTTTTCCGTGGCTGATTTTTCCACAGAGTAGCTGAGGCGAAATCAGATACCCTGAAAGTTTAATGGTAAAAGTCTAGGAATAACTGAACCCAGACAGCTCCTCCCAAAATCTCTCCTCTTCTGAGATTTTTCAAAAAACTTGTCACATAAAAAAGAGCTTTCTTTCCCATCGCAGAAGCAGCTCTGGCTCTCCTGACTGTTTTCCCCAGCGTCTGTTACCTCTCTCGTTCCTCCCCTATCCCACATCTGGATTCCAGGCCCACATTTATTTATGTGACTCGAGTTGTTTTTAAGGGAGTTTAAAGTTCTTAACCATGTACCGTTGGCAGCTGGGCTGGATCCGATGAAGTCTACAATTACACTTTACCATAGCCGGTCACTCTGCAATTACATGTTTGACCACAGAATGTCTTGAAAAGCACAGCCCTGCCACTCATATGGCAGACAGAAATAGACTGGTTTCGTGTCTGGTTGGACTTTTGCCCGGCTGAAACTATGCTGCTTGACTGACGAAGAGATGTGGGCTCAGCTCATTTCAAGCTGGAGCCGCGTCTAGCGAGTCCCAGATCCGCAGCGAACGCCGCGGAGTCCAGACCCTTACCGAACGAAACTCACAAACTTTGAGGAACTGACAAAGTGCCCTGGTAAGTGCTCTTTTATTTACATGCACTTGGTTTATAGAGGGTTTTCTTCTGGAATGTGCCGTGACCCACTGAACTCAGTGTGTGTGGGACAGTTTATTGGGCAGCTTCATCGTCCAAGGATCCATATTTAAAGTGTCTCATGTCTGGTGATCGGAGCTTTAAACCTGCATTCATTAATACTTGTAGCTAGTCTACTTGTCTTGAATTAGCTAGTCACAGCGTTATAATGCTCTACAGATGTGTTTAAAAGCATTGAGCGCTCAGATTCTTTTTCTGGGAAGGACGGCGCATGTGGAGACTCTACCACTAATAACAGAGCTGGAGGAGCAGAACCGTTTAATGAGCATCTAGAGAGGAGCGAGGAGACTCCACTGACTCAAACAAATGCATCCGTGGATTTAAATGGCTCAGGGATACTGTTACTCCCCTCCATCCACACAGAAAGCCTCTTTGTTTCACGGGCCTGGAGTCACACTCACCCATGCAGGCTCGCACTCAGCACTTTTCTCCAAACCCAAAGTGGATGGTTAAAGTGAATTCCTCTCTTGCAGCTAGCTAAACATCTTCATAAGCAGTTTTGATTGCTTCGTTGTGGGTGACGGAAGGGAGCCAAGAGTTTCATGAAGGACAGCCCATACCGCAAAGATTAATGAATCGAAAGCAATATTTTAATCATGTAAGCAAGTTTAAGTCTAAGTGCAGATTAGTAAACAATAAGGACCACAAAACCAGTGTTTTTTTCCATCGATGTATGGTTTGTTAGGGTGAGAGCAGCTACTTTAAAATATCTGAAAACTCAGGGTGCTTAGCAATGCATATTACTAGTTTTAACATATTTATGGTAGAAAATCTACAAAATATATTCATGGAACATGACCTTTACTTAATATCCTATTGACTTTTGGTATAAAAGAAAGATAGATCGTGTTGACCCATACAATGCAATGTTAGTGACTGCTTTTGTGCTCCAGGTTCACATATGTGCCTTTTGATGAGTGACACCAAACATATCGAACCCTAACATTACAAAAAAAAAAGATTCTTTCAGCAAGACGTTTTCTGTATAATATATCCTCCAGGAGTCAGACTACAGAAGAGGTTTCTCTGAGCATTTTTTTTTTTTACAAAACAGCAAACAATTCATAGGTTAGTTAAATGCTAGCATCACAGCTGTGCATGACTGTCAAATCAAGTCACCTTTATTACAGTAGCACTAAATGGTCTAGCTTTGAATGCTAGAAAGTTCACATCAAACATATAGACTGTTATAAAACAAAACAACACACGAAATTGCATAGTTTGTTCTTTTATGATATTACCTACATTTCGCTTCCCCCTGATCACCTGGTGAGGGTTAAAATCAGTCCGGCCTGTGTTTATTTGCCTGGCCAATCATCACAGCAGCTGCTGAACAAACCGCAGAGTAAAAGTGAAGCAGCTCCAGCCAAAATACATTCATTTGAACTGCACAGACTCTAGAGTCCCTTCACTTTTAAAAAGAGTGCTTGTCGTTGAAAGGTACCAATGACTTTTATAATGTAGTTGTTAAAGAGTATTTTGGAGATGTTCTTGTCTTTGCCTGAGATGCAGTAGCCTCCTACTACCTAGTAGTTAAACAAAAAATGACAAATTGCATCTTGCTGAATTGCATTTTATTTACAATTAAATGTAAATGTTTTATAATTTACATTTATATTGAAGACAATGAGTTGAACTTCTATACGTCACTTTATCATTACTTTTACTGTCTATTAAATATATCCAGTATATATTACACTACATTTGAAATTGCGCACTTCACATCCAAGATGTATGAGTTTGTTTGTGTATATGGATGTCCACTGTCCAGCTTTAGTTGACGTTGACACTTTCCCATTTTTAGCTTGGTTCTTTTTCTATAGATTGAGTGGAAAACCCAAATCAACACACAATAGCGTGTCTAAAACAGGAAAGTACAGCTGTTTTGTAGTCTTGCGTGCTATTCTCTTTGTTTGAGGAAGCTTGTGACAGCACAACAAAGGCAGCTGATTTTGTCACAGGTCGCTTGTGTTCATCCTCGTTGCAGTGTGACTGACAGAAGGTTTCAGCTTCCTTCCTCGTTTCCTCCCACTTTTCATCGATCTCATACTCAAAACCGAGGCCCGTGAAAGTGCTGTGTTTTGTTCGCATTGCCTTGTGTGTAATATAAATGATATTTTCATACCATAAAACACATTCAAACGCGAACATATTGATACGGTACGCCCCCACTCTATGTCGCATTGTGCAGTGCAAGCAATGTGTCGTAATAAACTTAAATTACTATTAATCATAATTCAGTCTAGATGCAGCAGAGGACTTCGAGCCATGAATTTGTCATCGCTAGGTGAAGAGGACATTTGTGATATTCCACAGTACTATGTAAACCCTCATGAAGCACGTCCCAAAGGGAGTCTTCGGATCCGCTGTTGCACTAATCAGTCGCTTTCAGCGAGTCTGTAATTGGGATCTTTGGCTTTACACACATCCTCTTTTGTCAGGCATGGGCACATTCTGAAATATCACCTGAAGCCATTTAGGACAAACAATGAGGTCCAAATATATCAAAATCTTAAATACATAAGCAAGACGTACAGAAAGTAGTAAACATCCTCAGATAGCATCAAATTACATTTTGTTAGACAATATTATTTTGATAATCTAGACATTCTAAGTAATACTCTATCCAATGCTAGTTTTACATATCAATCAATAACTTTATATTTATATAGTATTTCTAACAATATAGATTGTATCAAAGCACTGAACAGTATCAAATAGAAGGATACAATGATAGTTATGTATAATGACGAGATTAAACACTTAATTTGTTATTAAATGCAGAGACAGTCTCTGTAAAGAAATTGATGATAATCGCTAGAAATGAAATGTCCCCAACTAAGCAAGACAGAGGCAAGGAACCAAAACCCCATCCATACAGAATGGAAAAAAAAAAAACCTTGGGAGAAACCAGACTCAGTTGGGGTCAGTTCTTCTCTGACCGGACGCCCAGCACTTAACCTCCAGTTCAATTTTAAATGCAGCTATGTCAGATTGTGTAAAGGACTTTTTGTGTGTGTTTGTGTCTGGTTCTGGTGATCTGTCTACGGGGCTCTGATGGTTAAAAAGAAGTGTCTTTAATCTAGATTTAAACTGACAGAGTGTGTCTGTTTCCCGAACAGTTAGGAAGAGAGTTTAGGTGCTAGATAGGAAAAGGATCTGGCGCCTGCATTCGATTTTGATTTTCTAGGTATTACCAAACAACCATAGTTTTGAGAATGCAGCGGATGTGCAGGACTATAATGTGATAAGAGCTCTCTCAAGTATTGAGGAGCTAAACCATTCAGGGCTTTATAGGTGATTAATAGTATTTTAAAATCTATTCGATGTTTGATAGGGAGCCAGTGCAGTGTTGACAGAACCGGGCTAATATGATCATACTTCCTAGTTCTAGTAAGGACTCTGGCTGCTGCGGAGCAGCTGAAGTTTGTTCATCAAGCGTGCAGAACAACCACCCAATAAAGGATTATGAATGTAGTCGCAAAGTTACTTACTGTTAGTAGAATGTCTAAAGTGAACTACCAAAGTAATGTGTTACATTTTCAGTTTGAACTCTTTCAGTGCCTTTGCCTTCGATGTCTGTTCTGGTAGGATAGTCTATTTTTTTTTTTACTTTTGTTCACTTGACCCACTCAGATGCAAAACAAACTGTAAGGATTCCTAGTTTCTGTAGATATTCGGATACCTTTCTTTGGGTTAAAAAGGAGATCCTGCCATGGTATGGCGTTCTGAGGTCCACACCTACATGATCCACATCTCTAAACTGACCACATTATATATCTCCTTCCGGGATGAGCATTCACTGGCACAGCACTAATCGGCTAATATATGGTTAGAAATTAACACAGATATTATACATAGCATTTGTGTAATTTTGGTGTGGAAGATTTAGCTTTTCCCTCTCCAGACACACATGTCAATAGAAAGTGTTAGCAGTGATGATTACAGAGCACACGGACAGCATGTGCATTTGAGAGTCTAGTTGCATTTCATTCATTATTAAGCGGCTGAAGGTGTTTAGCCGTGTGCATCCCATCTGTTGGAAGTCTCACTGTTTCATTGGACATGAATGTCTCCGTAACTGTTGAGATGTTCCCTGAGTTGGGGAAGACATTAACTGTGACCCTCTATACAGCTCTTTTCCGAAATCGTCTGCCGTCATCTGTGCCTTTGGATGACAGCTACTTTTAAATTGCTTTATAAAAAGGTAAGGCATACTTTTTTGACTGCATTTCTTCTTTTTTGCTTTCACAAGAAGATAAGAACCTCATTTGACACTTCATATTAGAAATGGCATTGGACTGTTGTACAGACAGTAGTGCTGTTTAGACAGATGTTGTGTATATGTCATGCATTGAGGGCTAATATTATTTCAGTTTTGTACTCTTAAACTCATACTCTAGAAGGAGGGTAACCTGACCTCAGAGAGTAATCTACGCTGTCTCAGGTTTCTCTGTGACTTCATGATGACAGTCTTCAGTGTACACTGACTTTATGGCAGCAGTTGTTGTTAAATACTTTCGTGTAAGCTACTCATTACCTTGACTAAAGCTACTATTGTGGTATAGAGTGTAGTGGCGTGGCCAGTAACTGAGAGGTGATATCGGGCAGACTTTCCTTAGGTGTCTTCTGTCGTAATGAATATTCACGTGTACCCCTGTCCTGTCTTTGACAATGTTTTGCTCATTACAGAAAATAATTTTTTTTTAATGCACACACTGGGCAGATACCCTTTCAGAAAGTACTAATATGTAATTTCTTTTCTCATTATTTCCAAACTCTTCTACTCTGACTGCTGCAGTCGTTTGTGCGGAGCGTTGATGGAAGCTGGTTACACAGTTCATCAATTAGTTTGGTCTTAGGAATTAAGAGAAGTCTTTGTTCGTCTCCATACACAGTAGAGGCTGTAACGAATTCTACCAAAATTGAAATGCCAAAAGTGAAATAATTCGAGCCTCGTGAAGTTCGAATTCTCATTTGTCAATGATTGTGACACGGCACGAGTGCTGTATTCAGCACCTTCACAGAACGAGAATTAAATTTTAGCTACTGGCAACTGTCATTTGGACAGCTTTGGTACTATGCCTTTATGTTTTTCTCTAAACTTATGATATGTGTATTATCTGCTGCGGTGAAGGCAGGCTGCGTCTCGGTGGATGAATATGTGACATCGGCGAGGTCTTCTCACTGAGAGCTGATTAAGTGCCCTGCTCTCCACAGCCGTACGAGAGCTGCTTGTCCACGGCTTTACCGCATGCAGCTCTGCGTTTATTCTGCTTCACCTTCCGTCTGTTTGACAGCCATCTTTGTTGAGTTTTCATTATTTGCTATTCTGCCCTGTTGTTGACAATTGAGTACATGCACTCATGCGCATATAATACTGAAGAAGTGTTTAGTTGATGGGTTGCCAGTGATTTGTAATGATGGACGCGGCAATTATGTAACAGAATGAGCAGCACCTGCCCTCTGTACAGCATTTGCCTGAAAATATATTATTGTGACTGTCAGTTCTTGAAAAGAATGACTCATTTCTATTTGGCTATTGAATTCATTGCATTCAAGAAGTCCTGGGTAATCTGTTATAGCACAGTTCAATCAATCAATCAATCAATCAATCAATCAGTCATTTTTATTTATATAGCGCTTTTAACAACACAGGTTGCATCAAAGCACTGTACAGTATAAAGCAGAAGAGTACAATGACAGGGATGTATAATGACGAGAGTCTAATGACAAAATCTAAGAGCTTTCCGACCCTCCATATACAGCAGGACAACTGAAATGTTCCCAAACTCCAGAAACATAGTAAAAACATGGTAACTCGGGGAAGAAGAATGGTTTAGTAAATTGTTAATTTTGTTTTCTTTGCGCGTACTATGTTTCTGGACCTGGGATCATTTGAGTTATATTGCTGTCAATGGAGGTTCAAATACCTCCGATTTCATCAAAAATATCTTCACACACAAAGTTTTTATCGATTTAAACACCTATGACTTTGATGGCGCCAAAAACAGCAGCAGAAAGGCAGATACAGTATTGTGCGCTTATAAATGCTGATTCTGAAAAAAGGGAGAAATACCTACAGGCTACACATCAGAGATGGAGAAAAACATTTAGAGACAGGATCAATGAGTTAAGCCCAGATAGTTAATAAAGCTTCTGTTGGTTGTTTAGGTGGTATGTAATAGTTTACTGATGGTTAAAAACCATCTGATTGATGGTTGCTTGCCATTTTATCAGCCATCAACCAAATTCCTTTTACCCATCTGCAAAGCCCTGATATCTTTTATGGCTTTCCCTGTGTTGGCAATGTGGAGATCTCGAAATAGGCATGGGCCAGATACTGAATGCCCCGAAGCGGCCACACAAGTTATATCATGTGATTTATTTTGATGGCCTATTCAGTCAGTTTAGAATGTTCGAATCTACAATTTATACTGTTATTGTTGTTTTTCGGTCGGGTTAATAAACAGGCAATTTTTTTATCCGTAATAATACCTTAAAATGAAAAGAAGCAGTTTTTTATTTTTTTATGTTTTTATATTTAACGTTATGGCTCTTCTCTAACACATCTACGTATGCACACGTTGATCACACTATAAACAATGCAAAACTAAAATAGATTTAGAAACAGGAAATATTAATTCATTAATTCATCTATAATGAATAAGTGCTTCAAAACACACCTAGCCAGCGTGCTGCTTGTTTCTACAGGGACGTGTTTTCACATTTACTTTAATTCCCTGATTAAAACTTCTTCAGAGTGTGGATTTACAGACACTCTACTCAGAGTAGAGAATTCAGCCTGAGAATATGTGCTTGTTAACCAAAGCCCTGTTGTCTTTTGTTCAGCCAATTCCATCTCTTTAGATCTGTAGGGATCTGCAGTCAGTCGCTCAGTAAGACCTTACATGGGATGTTCAGAGGGAATACACAGGCTTTTCATGTAATGGTGGCAGAGATGGTATTGAGGTAATTCACCACAACGTGGAAGATAACAGAGTATAGATCTTTTTTTTAATCTGAATGTCTGTTGATAACAGAAAAGGTTATTCTGTGATGACATGGTCAGATATCCCAGGAATGAGCTACATTTAGCCCTGATTACATCCATACGCTCTTTCAGACAGTACTTGTGTTGTGTTTTCTGTGAATGCTTGATGTTGTGGTTTTGTGATCATTTATCTTTTGGGACTTGAATGCTACCGTGGGCTTTCAGTCAACCCACTTACTACTGCTGGAACGCAAGAGCAATGACAATGAACAATGAAGAATAAGTTCATACCTGGTTTAGATCACGAGCACTTGGCCAGCTTCTTCTTTCTGTGAAGCAGCGCCAGATTTGAGTTTTACCGATAGGTCAAGAGTAGACAAAAGACACTCATTTTAAGGGTGTGTGAGATTTAAAGCACACGGCAGTGAAATATCTTTCACAAAGCATCATTTTGTTCAAAGCTGTAAGATCAGACGAGTTTCTTAGTAAAGCAGGTCTTTAAAGGCCTTTACAAACAAACATGTCAAAGTGTAGATGATATAACAGAAAATTACGATTTAATGCTAACAGGCTTTAAAGAGTGAAGAAAAAGAGTGAAGTTCTATCCGTAATGTGTTGGTCTTTCAGTTTGTAGATAAAAAAAAAAAAACTTATTTTTTCCTGATAGCCACAAGACATCAGTGCATTTTTTTCATTCCTTTTTTTTAAAATGAACTATTTAATGGCCTTTTTAGGAACGCCTGTTAAGAAGTTGCTCTGCGTGTAACAAATTCACGATTTTGTTCATCTTTGTTTAAACCATCTAATGCTTTCTGCATTTCTGAGATGACAATAAGATGATATCATCACTGGTTTTGTATGAATGCTATCTAAAATGATATTGGGGCACCTAATCAGTCTGCTGTAGTATTTATAGAAACACATAGCTTGCATCTATAATAACGTATAATAACGTTGGATAATAACATATTTAGGTGTAAATTGTCTTTCGGGATAAAGAGTGAAAGATTAGTTTCTGCAAAAACCTAGTTACTTTTTTCTTTTTTTATTCCGTAAACATCTACAGTTACATTAAAAATGATGCCGAAATCCCACTGTTATATTAGTCACCCCAATATCAAATCACTTGATTCCGGTGAAATTGGCTCTCGTAGTGAAATGATGAGATCACTTTCAATGGCACTTGACATGTCATTTAAGTGAATGCTAATGGTCATTGACATGCTTGACTTGTCTGCTTCAATTTGTATGTTCATGTTGTAGGTGTTTTAATGACAGCTCTTGAGAAAGAAAAAGACAG
Organism: Puntigrus tetrazona; assembly: GCF_018831695.1. Lineage (NCBI taxonomy): Eukaryota > Metazoa > Chordata > Actinopteri > Cypriniformes > Cyprinidae > Puntigrus > Puntigrus tetrazona. Next base: position 659,624 of record NW_025048726.1, read on the forward strand.
AGAGCTTTTCATTGGAATCAGTAAAACTCACAACTCAGAGTCTGAAGCCTAACTTTTCTGTCCTGCATTTAGAACAAGTTTTAGTCACTAGAAATGAGTTGTGGTTTCCAGGAGCTCATACATCATCCATCTACACCTATATGTATAAAAGAAAGTGCTGGTCATTTACTTCTCCCACCTGTGTTTTTTGGTCAACTTTTCAATTGCCTTTTGTCAGTATATTTTCAGTCACCGGGTATAGGATTGTGACTCCACTGTTGTGTCTGTTTCTGTGTATGTCCCTGTCTGTGTTGTGTCTGTGTTTGTGTCATCTGTGTTTTTGTATGTGTCTGTGTTTTTGTATGTGTATGTGTTATGTCTGTGTTTGTGTCTGTGTCTGCACCTGTGTCTTCAGTTTTAGTTTCCGTGCCATGTACTCTTTTGTCCTGTCTTGGCTGTTTTCGTAGAGGCACACGGTTCTGCTTATTTGCAGTTTGTACATTGTTTTGTTTTGTATGTACGTACACTCTTGGCCCCACTGTGCTTGTTACCTTGTTGTTAGTTTATTCTCTTTCTTCCCTGGCTTTTATGATATCCTTCCCTTTTTAATCTTTCTCTAGTCATCCTCTATGGTAGGTTTTCTCTTTCGAGTAGTGTTGCGATAGACCAGCGGTTTGAAGAGAGTCTTACTAGCCCAGCGAGTTTAAATCTGAATTAGCTTGAATTACTACAACAGACAGTAGCTCCATAAGGCCTTCTTGCCTCTTGTTTCCAGCACAGTAGGGCAAGAACATTGTAAGACAGAAGGCTTCTGTTACCCCACCGAAAGTCTGGACAGGTTTTTCGCTCTGACAGGGCATTATCAAAACCGCTATGGTGATATTATGATTTTGGATACGGCTGCCAGAAACGTGTTTTTTTCTGACTTCTGGACACAGCTGTTCATATTTCAGAATCATAGATACCAGCTTCCAGCATAGATGGGTAAACTTCAAACCGCCCTGCTGCAGGATGCCATTAAATAAATCAGAAGAGAGCAGAGGCTTCCAGGGATAGCAGGTTGTGTAAATTAAATCATGTAAATGGGATACATCAATAAATAACATGGAATAAGCACGAAAGCTTACTGAGTCACTGGATGGCATTCTGCCAGTAAATCACAAGATAAGACATATTCTTTTGGCAGTGTAATAAAATTACTATGGAGGAAAGGACAGGACGAGAATAGAACCTCTTCAATTTAGATCAATGGTAGGAGATGAATCCGGACAGAGTCTTTCAACCAATAGTGACTTTGTGGGAAATATACCACTCACTGCAAAATCTGTATTTTAATAAGACATAGCAAATGCAAAGAAAACAGCGTTAATAACACAACATCAGGCAGAGTTGGGAAGATCATTCCCAAGTAAAATGCTAGACAAGAGACTGCCATACAGACTGGCACCCGCTGTGTGGACTGATACTACTCCCTTGGTTGATGAGAAGAGATGTTCCGTTGCCTCTCGAAGGCCACCTGGCTGCCATCAGTCCCAGCACTCGAGAGAGCCGGTCTCCGTCATTATCTGTGGGCTCAACTGATTGGGGAAATGGGAGCTGCAGGGTCTGTATGGGGTTAGAACTGTTCCAAATGCGCAATACCGATCCACAAATAAAGCTCACAAAAATTCACAGATCCTTGCAGGCAAAATGAGCTACAATTTTTTTGAGATGAATCATTTTTGCTCCTTTTAATGCAAATCAAATGATACAAGAAAAAAAACAATGTATTTGATTATTAATTTTTATTTTATTTTATTTTAATATGCAATGAAAAAGTAATGCATTATGTGTTTTTTTTATATTTGTCCAACACAAACAATGTTGTGATTATTAAATTAGTACCATTATTAAGAAAGGGCTGGAGTAAAATATGCAACATTACTAGCTGATTTTGCTTTGTAACCTTTAGAAAAGTTTACATTTTTGACTTTCATCTGATTTCATCAAATTATACATCATTTTAATGACGCCTTTCTAAATGAAGATCACGCAGACCAACGCAGCAGGCAGCATGCCCTGTTTGTTTTCGTTATTTTACAAATGCACAAAATTGTGTTGTTATTACAGGTGTGTAATAATAAAAGTAGACCTTTTGACATATTTAGACATATTGCTCTTATCTGTACGATCAAAACTGAATGTGTACTTAAAGTTCACTTTTGCAGACCCCAAGGGGGTTAAAGGTCTGTTAATGGAGAATTTTGAAAGTGTGTTAACTGTGATTCATTTTGCCAGGGCAGGTCACACAGGTTAGGACGTTCTCCTCTCTGGGCCAGAAACCTGGTCAGTCTGCCTTTGTCTCTGGGATGGAGGCTGGACATACCTGGTGTCTGTCATGGTGTGGCCCTTTCCACCTGTTGAATTTATTTGTATAGTCCAAACACACAGTGTCACTGACCACACTTACCACAATGCTACCAATACTTTTTCTCTGAATAACTATGATATGTTGTAGTTACAAACCTTTGTAGTATATAATAGTATTGGTCAGTGTAACCGCGTGTGGTGAGATCGTGCTGGAGATGATGGCATGCACTGAGTCTGTGAAAACTGTGTCTCATAGGTACGATGTTGAAGTAAGGAGTCGGAATGGCCACACCGCAGAGCTCCAGACAGAGCAGCTATTCCTCAATCTCTGGAAAGATGTAAGTGGACATGCATGCCTCATTATCGCCTGTATCAAAAACAAGCGAAAGAACTATGACTTCATCCACCTTTATTAACACGATGTGTTTAGTTATTGACTTTTAGAGGATAATGAATGGATGCCTCTCGCGTTTACAGAAAACAGCTTGCTTACAGAAATAAGGTGGATATGAAGAGAAAACAGAAGCAAACAGTATTCCCATTGTAATGTGCAGTAATAGATGCTGATGTGTGTTGTTGAGACGGGCTCAGATTGCAGGTCAGAGTCGGTGATTACCTGTGTGTGTTTGTTTCTGACAGTAATCACACCAAACTTACTCATAGCTACATGCCCAGAACATAAACATATGTGACCTACAATTTTTTGTTTTGCTTTTTGTTTGCAATGCTGTCTGTCTCCTTGCAAAAAAAAAAAATGGTATGTATCTATCTATCTATCTATCTATCTATCTATCTACAATATATCAGAATTACACAGGCTTCAGTTCAGGCTGCTGTCTTCATATATATGTGTGTGCGCATGTTTATATTTGAAAAAAAAATCTGGGTGTAAATGGTAAGATCAATAAGAAGAAACCAAACAAAACGGCTTCGTTCGGAATCTAAATATATATTCATGCGCTTATATGAATGAAGACGGCAGCCTGAACTGAAGCCCGTGTGATTCACGGCTCGGCGCTCCGTCAGACAGCAGGTGGAGGTTTAGCAGGAAGTGAGCGTGGTGTGTTCTGCTGCTCATTCGTGTTCACGGTGACGCTGAATCACTGTGCGTTGAGTTTGCCTTCCACCCCTGATGAACAATTAGCATTGCACACGCCAGCGGTTTGGACAGGTGCTTTTCTGTGCTCCACTGGACTTTCCATCTGTTTACGCACACACACACACACACGATATTTACCTGTGATATAACAGCACGTCTGCACAGGCCGTCAGATAGGATGTCATCACAGCACTTCAGCTCGTTTCATCTATGATGTCACTGAAAAAACAGGCCAAAAAACTCAAATATATTAAAGACTCCGCAGAGTCAGAATCACTTCCGAATGCGTATGAATAATACAGGAGCTTCAACTGACAGCTAATCCAAAAGCATCTTCCGTTTGACCAACAAGTGAAGAAACTGACGTGAAGATTCAGACTTTTCTCCATATGCATCATCTCCGAGAAGAAAATTCCATTTTTATTCTGAAAGACAATTCATTTCAAATGGTAAACAGACACAATGTCTGACAAGAGCAGATGAATAATTGATGTCTGCTGGGAAGAAACGCATGCCTTAATCGGCCAGGATGTGGAGGTTGTAGGTGTATTGTGACATAATGGCAAAGACAGAAAATATACAGAAATATTCAATTCGATGTGTTGGTAGTGTGTTTGTTCTTCATAGATAGTATAGTGTTTTACGCTCGTAGGAGCCCGCTGAAGAAGCAGTGCTTTAAAAATCCTCACCAAAAATTCAAAGACAGCTTCCAGATTAACAATAATTATGATTATGACAGTCGATGCCGCTATTAAATGTTTTGAGAGAAAGTGTGATGTGTCCTCTGAACGTCAGCAGATCATCTTAGCGACAAGGTGGTTGTTGGTCTGATTATCCAGAGGCATTATGACTGTGAATGTGACTTCCTCTCTCAGGTGTGTTTACTCTGTAAATGACTCCTGGCGGAGAGCAGTGAATGATTCTGGCCTCACTGTACACGTGGATAAAAGCGCAGCACTTTCTGACCCATCGATGGATGGAAATGTAAATATTTGTGCTGGAGAGCAGCTTTTCCTCCACATTCATTCAAATAAACCCATTATCATGATGATCCATTCACAAGAGGCCTTTCTCAATGAAATTGTTTGTGCTGGTTGATACTTTGTCCAAAATGGCCAGCTGTAACACGCTGTAATAATGTAACAGTAATTTTAAACATTTCTCTTCTGAAGCGGTAGTAATTGTGTGTATATAATTGGGAATTTTTGAGATATTCCGCTCTATAACTATACTTTTGAGCAGAAAGAAAATATAAACATCACATGGAGTTTTTCGGTTTTGACTTCTGCAAACAGTGGCAGTAAAATCTGTGACGTTTGTTTCCTGTTCTACTCTTTCACTCTGTGGCATTCATTAGATCACACTGCCTTGGTGTAGGCGGAGAAGGGTAGAATAATATGACCTGGTCCAAAACGTACTGACTGCTGTTTGTGTTCGTTTGTACCGAGGGACAATATCATTGAATGTGCAACACAACCAAGCACTATCTCTAATTAGGCCCCAGCTGTGAGGAAGAAGAAAACCATTTGGTTGTTTGTAATGGTAGTATCTGTAGTGCCACTGGTTTTAACATTAATTTGACTATATTTACAACACCCTTTTACCCTTTAATATTATTTTTAATGATTGTAAACATATTAAACTCTTGCCTGCAATCACATCAGACCCAGCCTCTGCACTGACCCCAGGTCAGATACAGTGTTTATAATGAAGCAGAATCAGGGGCATAGCATCCATTCAAACTGAGGGAACTGGGGATTTCTGTGTGTCCCCACAGTTTTTTTCTGATTTAATCATCACCATGCCATACTGTGTCTGCTTTAATGGGTTCTTCTGCCCACAGTTACCAGTGTTTCAATGATTCTTAAGAAGTGTGACCAAACAGTATGCATTATAAGACAAATTAAATTATACTTTAACATCTTACATGCACTAAGTGTAACGGTCATAAGCATTTCTGTTCCCTTGATTGTGTGATCCTGTTCAGGTGTGTGTAATTATCGTCATTATCTCCCATCATTTATTAGTTTGATTCCATTTAGTGTCAGGTTGTCTGGTCTTGTCTATACTACCTCTATGTTAGTGTGTGTGTGTGTGTGTGTGCTACCCTTCTTTGTAGAATTTACCTTATTGCAGATTATTAAAGGGCTGTTAATTATCACCTGTCATGCTCGTTCACACACCACACCGTAACTACACCATAGACTTTGTGTTCCTGTCAAACCTCAGGCACTACCCGGACAGCTCAGGGACTGAACTGCAGCTGTCTGAGGATGGTCCTCGAGAGAGCCTGGCCTAGCCTGGTGTCTTGCAAGTTTTCTTTCACCATGACCCAGAACCCAGCCCACCATTTCCCCAACTGCGTTGAGCTAAAGCCTGAGCCCACCGATGAGGGAGAGCCAATGACCAAAGCGACAGACGAGCCATCGCTATGTAGAGCGACAGAGTAGTGAATTGCCTTTGAGACAGAGCCTCTAACGCCTGAGCAGGTGTGTGAGCTGGCAACACTATACGTGCCGGAAGGAGTGTGAGCTGAGTGTGAGCTAAAGCTGGCCTCTGGACATTATTACGTGGAACTTTCAGAACCTCCCTCTCCCACAGCCTCTTCAGAAACCAGTCTATTCATCTGCCCCATCTCTCAACTGACCTTCAGTCAGCGCTATCAAGGTAAACTGATCCATCTAGGCGTGTGGATGCTCTGTCTCCGCCTCGAGTCTCTGAGCCCTGGACTGCACCTCAGTTTTTCATCCTATCAGCTTCACATCAGCTCCTAGCTCCTTCATCTCCACCGTGGCCTGTCATTCCACCAGCTTCACCAGGCTTCCTCATCCATCCAGCTCCACCTTTGGTCAGTCGTCGACCATCCGTGACCTCTGGAATCGACGCCTCTGGCTTCACCTTGTCACTCCACCCCTCTGGCCCTGTCAGGTTTCTGCTTCCCTCCAGTTCCACCTCATTCCTCAGTCGCTCCAGCTCCCCGTCTCTTGCATCAATCACCGGAGCCATCAGCTCAGCCTTGGCCCTCTGGAACCTCAGCGTAAACCTTTAGGTGTGAAGAGGGGAGGAACTGTAACGGTCATAGATATTTCATTCCCCATGTGCTTTGTGTGTGACCTAGTTTCTGTGTTCCGTTGATTGTGTGATCCTGTTCAGGTGTGTGTAGTTAATTATCATCCGTATAATTCCATTCAATGTCAGGATGTCCGTCTCATCTATGCTACCTTCATGTAAGTGTGCTACCCTTCTACATTATTGTGAATTATTAAAGGACTGTTAATTGTCACCTGTCAGTCAATTATTAAAACAAACACAAAATGTGAATATGCTATTGTTTATAAATCCTTTATTTAAAGATTCACATTTAAGTATTTTGATATATCTTTGGAAAACAAATGATCTATTGTCTGCTGTGTATCTACTATATTAACAAGGTAACTTTTAAGAACAGTTAAATGAAAATGAAAACAATTAGTAGTTATTAATTTACATTCACCAGATCTTAATATTCACATTTACAACAACATCTTAACCAATGATCAGAACAAACAGTATTATGTATAGCTATGTTTTATCTTGTGTTTTGTGTTATGTTCCCTTAATCTCATGTTCCCTCAATCATAACTCTGCTAGAAGTGAATAAAAGAATCAATAAATGCTGTCAGGTAGTTAGTATTATATATACACATTATAAAACTTAGCAGAACCTGTCTGACAGTGATGTATTCTGCAGAGAGGGAATGTGGCAATGTGCCCCTAATATTCCCTGATTTTATTACATTTTATTGAATGTCTAACAGTCCTGACAAAAAGTGGGGACATAACTTTAAAACCTTATGAAACATGCATGTGTCACTAAATAACAACCATGCTTTGATATAAGCTATTAAGTGCTACTTTTGATAAAACAACTTCTTTTTCATCATTAAAAAATTTTTTTTTCAATATATTTTTCAGCATAGCCTATGAATGACTGAACCCTTCGCTCGGTCAATATGCTATTTTTCATAGTTGTGATATAATAATGATAAAATTGAACTGAAGGGCATAACTGCATTAAATACATTCTATCACCCATAGTATTTACTGGAAATATGTTCATTTTTAAACCTATAGCAGTTAAAGTTGCTGGACATGTTTTGTTCCATGTCTCAAGAATCAGTGGTTTGTTTACATCCACATGTAAGTACAATTATAAAAATAGAAATGTAAATTGACTCTAGGCTTAGTCAGATGCCTCTATTCAACTAGTTATTTAGTAGAGATGAGTGTCTTTTGTGGAGCTCCTCACGTGTTTCTAACTTCAACATTACATTGTGCTTAGGTAAGAGTCCTGGGAAACACAAGTCAGGACAACAGAGCTCAAGACGTGTAGAAGATATGTTTCAGCAAAACCGTTTTAATCCCACGTTTGCTTTTCAGTTAGGTTTAGTGTAGGTGTAGGTATAAACCATAAACATTTCTAACCTGTCACAGCATGTACAAACATTGATATAATACAATTTTGCCAAATCCCTTTTAGGTCAAACTCAATGTACTTTTGGCAGCATTCACTGGCCCTGGCACATTGTGGTAATTTTGCGAAAATGTTGGCACTGGCACATTTTTAATTATATTTTACATTTTATCTCTAAAGGCCTGCTAGCATCACACCTGTAACTTTGGTTGCACTATAGTTTGATAGTTGGACATTCTACTAACTACAAGTAACTTTGAAACTGCATGTTAACTAATTCTTATTAATTCACAACTACATGTCTACTAACTTGTTGGAATAGTTGGACCCATCAAAATAGAAGATTTTAGAAGATAGCAGACAGACAATCTACTAATACTCTAATGACTGTTAATGGACATGTAGTTGACATGAAGTAATTTACTGTTAGTAGAATGTCTAATTTGTACTATCAAAATAAAGTGTTCCAATAACTTTTGATCGAAGACTATATTATACAGTTTGAGACATCAGTCACAAGACAGTCATTAATTACAAGCCCTACAGGCTTCAAAGGCTCATGCAGGTTTGAAAATTTGAGTTTGTTGATGACCTGACATTGTTGCGTATGTCTATTCAGCAGGATGCACGCCATTCAGGTGGACTCGGTACAGCGCTGGATGGAAGACTTACGGCACATGACGGAGGTGGAGTGCATGTGCGTTCTGCAGTCCAAACCCATCGGCGTGGATGAAGACGCTCCAGGTGAGCTCATCGTGTCCGGGACGGGTGCTGTCGGTGAGCACGTCACTCGTGATAACCTGCAGACGCTTCTGAAGAGGGCGCTGGTGGTCAGCACGGAGCTGGGGAAAATGTTCCAGCGTCTGGAGAAGGGCCGCTGGCAGCGGGTCCACAGCACGGCGGTCAGGGTCAACTGTCACGTGCGCTCGCTCATCCAAGAGTACAGTGTGGCCAGAAACGCCCCACCAGAAATGCAGAAGGTACAAGAAGAACACTTTCAGATATAAACAATAGGCTTTAATCACATTTAATTGATATACAAAATTGTTTGCAACTATATGTCAAGAAAGTCAAAAAGTCAGAAAGCTCACAGATTTAAAAAAATATTTCAATAAATATTTATTAATATTTATTTATATATTAATAATAATAATAATAATAATAATACACATAGGAGAAAAAATCCCATAGATGCACACTGAAGGGGCCATAATTAGCAAAAGAAAAGCCCTATATTTTTTCGATGTATCTCATAGATATTATTCTCAAAAACCTCTTAAATGTGTTGTTTATGTTTAGAACCTGCAAAGCTTCATATGTTTGATGTTCTGTGTGTCTCGTGGCAGTATGAGAAATCCCTGCTGGAGAAGTGCATGGAGCTGAACGTCATTACCGAGAGGTGAAGAACTTCTCACACATATTCGAATCACCTTAAAGTTCACATTCTGAAGTTCAGATGATGCATAACTGATGGTGTTTACCCCACAGGTGTCTTCATACTGAGGACGAATACTTCCTCAAATCTATGAAGGAGGCCATTCACGAGATCCTTACTGACGTCAGTGACTCCTTTAGCCATATGATTGACATGGCACTGGCCAATGAGATACAGGTAGATGAAGCTTAAATCGATTTACAATTTGATTTTAGCTACATCAATCATTCTTAAATAATACAATTAAATAACTAATTATTCATCCTAAAATTGCAGTCCTACTATCGTCAATATATCTTACGATTAGCATACAATTTAGGCCAGGGAATGGTTCTGTTTTGGAGAGGAGCAAAGAGAGCAGAATACCCCCTCTAGGGTTAGAGAACAGAACCAACGTGATAAATGTAGCAAATACCATGATCACAACATGATTCAGTGGTCCGCCAAGTCCTGACTGGACAAGAGGTGGAGCTGGGGATGGAGGTGGGTGATTAGTTTCTGAGTGAAGTGATAGCTGTGTATAATGATATACACAGCTATCACTTCACATAATGACAGAAGGGACCTTATGAAGGGATGGTTGATGGTTCATGGTTGATGTCGTGATCCTATAGGTGGACCTGGATGAGCTGAGTGTGATACACTCCATTTCTAATGCTGAAATTTCTTGCTTTAATAAACATCAACAAAAAATCTCAATAATGATGAACTAATCATTTACAAAACAATCATAGAATTATGAATTAATCCCTAGTAAAAGGTTAATATACTTGAAACAATTCTACAAATTTTCTTCAAAGTAATTGGTTGCAAACAATATATTTTATTAATATTAAAACAAAATTGTCAACAATATAGATATTGTTTATATCTAATATATTTAAACACATTTCTTAAAACTGTGCCTTGTATTCTCAAAAGAAAAAAAACCCATAACTTCTCACCCAATTTCCCCAAAATCCTATTTTCTGGTCCTATTGTTTACTCTACCCTCAAAACCCTTGACTTTTACTGAAAAAACAACCTTTGCCCTCAGACATTTGTTCCCAAACAAGGTAGGCAAAATGCTTAGTATTACCTGATGTAACATATATGGCTAAGGTTTGGCAGGTACTATACTGAGATGCAGAAGCTATATATGTACATATTACTGTATGTGGGATGTTGATTGACATTACACTTTTTCCAATTGAAGATTGATGAAATCTCTCTCTGTCTTTCTTTCTTTTTTTTTTTTTTTACAGATTTTGATTCGTCAGATTGAGGATTCTGATAATGTTTTCGCCATCAGCACTGCCATTAGTAACCTGCTGTCTTTAACTCAGGATGGGCCGCAGCTCTGCAGCATCATTGCTAAAGTACGAGAATACACACACATATACGCACACACATGTTTTTATGTCATTAGGATGACTTTCCATGGGCATGATGATTTTATACTGATCGTTACTGCCATCATCACAGTTGATCGACAATTAGCATACAGTTTGGATTGGCGGTATGGTTCTGTTGTGGGTAAGAACTTCCTGCGCATCCATGCAGGAGAGCAACAATAAACAATAACCCCCCAGAAGAAACAGGAACAGAACCAACAAATGTTGGATCAATGCTTTATAAAGGATAAATTACTAATGCTTAACTAATGATTCATAGTCTTCATATTCATAGGCTTCAGATTCATAGGCTTAACTACTGCACAGTCATTATAAAGTGTTACCTAAAGGTCAGTCATTTCACTACATGTTTTAGAATTGGTCTAATTCAAGAAGAACTGACAGAGGAGGAGCTGGGGATGGATTTTTTGTAATGGCGTGGCCGAAATGAGCCAGTGACATTACATGCCGCATGTCTAAATCCAATGTTTTTACAATATTTTTTGCCGTTACTATTATTTCTGGCAGCATATCACGTTATACTCAAAACTTCAGTATTTCTACTCTCTGTATAGAGTTGCAATCTTTGAAATGGTGGATAAAAACTTGGATGGTTTCAGTTTAGGTCTCCTTTCTCAGTTATTCTTGTAAAGGCAAGTTTGGCGTCATTTTCTTTTCGCTGAATTTCACTTCGGTTCTGGGCATGTAGCAGGACCAAGAGGGCGGGCTGTCATTGAAGATCTGTTATCTTGACTTTTTATGCTTGCAGCACCAAAGCAAAATTAATATGAGGTGAATATTTTACAACTACTGGGGACCTCGATGGTGGGTACGGTCCTGCTCCTAATGTGACGTCTTTCAAGAAGACGCGGTACTTTGAAGTCAAACACACCTACTATCTGTTGCGCTGGGTCCAGTGGGTTGGCCAGTGTCATTTTAGGGGTATCCGTGGACCCCTCGGAGTCACCACTGGAGGAGGGTAATCAATCAGTATGATTTATACACAGTTTTCTTTTTAGGGCCTAATAAAATGGCCCCACTGCCTTTGTGGGGACATTTGGTCCTCACAATGTACAGTAGTTTAAACAAGTACTGTCCTGCTGTGGTCAGGTGATCAGCTCCTTCTGGAATCTGTCATCTTATGTAATGCTTTCACTTCATTGCATTTCTTCACGTTTTGTTTCCGTTTCACCAAATTTGCAATAAAATGCAAATTTATTGCAGCTCAGCCAGATTAGATGGAGATCATATGTGCTTCACATTTGTTTCAGATGGATTCGTGCCTGGGTCTTTTCAGGCTACTAACTCGGTTTTCAAGTCATTCCTTTAGAGATTTTTTTCACTGGGTTTAATAAACCAAAGTCTGTTCTTAGTGGTAAAGGGCACATATTTTGTAATCACACAAGTTCAAACCATAGATCTCCATATATAAGTGTGGCTCTGCGAGCGATGAACGGCATCCCAGACCCTCTCGTTTTCCTGGAAGCCAGAGATTCACCGGGATGTTTGGTGGTTCCTCATCCCAGGTGGCTGGTAGCTGAGTATGCATTGGAATGGTAGTAATTTCGTCCAAGAGGTTTGGTGTCTGTGAAGAAAGCATGTTTCTTGGACCCGTGGCAACAGAGGAGTGGATTGAACTGGTGAGAGGAATCAATTGCGAAAAGGATATGTAGGTTTTGTCTGCCAGCACTGGGGCTCAATCCAACAGAGCTGGCTAAGTGATGACCCTTTTGTCCAGGGTACACTAGATAGGACCGACAACAAGAGGGCAGTCGTGGCCATATGCTTAAAGGCCGGACTTGTAACCGGATCTGGCAGGGTTTATAGGTGGGGCACCACAACTGAGGTAAGACCCTTCACACCCAGCCCCCAACTGCTCCACTGGAGTTCACGTCAGTGCTCCACTAGTTTTCCAGTATACTAGACTTTCAGTAAGACATCGGTGAGGGACCTTCTGACACTAGTGTACTCAGGAGCAGTTCTTTATTTACCTCTGATCACAGTGATGGTGCAGCCTCATGCCCATTAGTCGTCTGATAAGGTTTTACTGGTGTGCGTTTCTAATCAGATCAATACTGTCCCGTCCCATTAGCGTGCTGCATTGATCTCAGCGGCGGTCTTGTTTTCTGGCTCTTTGCCTTGGCTACATTATGCTCCTGTTAGAGAAATGACTACCGGCTGTTTACCACCGGTGTCTGAATTCATCTTTCACTTCTGTCCGGTGCAGTGCAGTAATGCACGTTAAAGATCTGTCAGCTGTTTAATCTCCACTCATCCTTCTAGTTTTAGTTCACAATTCGCATATTAAACCCATGATGTTATCAGAGACAATAAATAAATACTAATAAAATATTTCTTTGTTCTGCCGAACACAATGGCAGATATTTCAAAGAAAGTTTGGGTCTCCATCTTTTCTATTATCACGAGTAATACAAATAGTCTAACTTAAAAATAGGCAAGCTAAACCCGTTTGATGTGATATCATTTTTAAAGAAAGACAAAGAATATTTGCATGTAATGATAACGTACGAAAAAGAAACCTCTAAATGACTAACATGCATGTTAGCACACACAAATTCTTTATTTTTTTTTAAACTATCGCAGTGTGTTGTTTACAGGAAAAAGGTGCAATTTCAAAAGAGTGGTGCATCGATAAAGTTCTTCTCTAAGAAGAGTGCGTCCACATTTACTGTACTGATGGGCTGATGTGTGAATATCCTGCAGATTGAGGCTCTCTAGCGTGGCCTCAGGATGACGCGCTTTGTTGCCCACATAATTAAGCTTATTCACATAATGACAGTGGTTAGCTCGTCTCGCAGTCATTTTCTCTGTAGTGGGGACCAATTTCTATCGCCGCACACTTGCACGTGTGGAAACGCACACACCTGATTTACCTGATGTACCCATTCACATATTCACACAGCTCTTGCTAGAGTTATGTCGACTCGTGTTGACTACAACATTGACAGTAATATGCATTCTCAGACGATAATTCATTGATATTTGAACGCGTTCATTAAAGCGGACAGTTTGTGTGGTCCACAGGAGGGGGCTGTGGTGGCTCTTCTGAAGATTTGCCGACAGGACTGCTTCAGTACTCTGTACGCACACGCGCTGAGGACCGTGGCCTCTATCTGCTGTGTCGAAGAGGGCATCAGCCAGCTGGAAAAGGTATCGGGATTTCAGCATGCACATAAAAAGACTCACTTTCTATTAACAGTGAGTCATTTTGGAAATAGAGGTCAACCAGCAGTCATTAGAGTATTTGTAAACCGCTTTAATTTAATGGATCGATTGATTGATAGAAACAGCGATCTCATTTGGAATAAATGCTGTACTTTTTAACGTTTCGTTTATTACTGAACCCCCAAAAAGTAGCACGGGTTTGAATAAATGAATACATAAATGCAATTATATTTGATTAAAATAGCATAAAAAAGTAAAACTAAACAACCAAAAAACATTGTAATAACATTTCACAATATTTGGCTAAAGGTTTTCTGCATTTTTAATCAAATATATACAGGCTTAATGAGCATAAGACACTTTCATAATGCTGCACAATTATCAAAAATGGTAAAATAATAAAGTCTTTTCACATCACCCTTTTGCCAGCCTACACCTCACATAATAGGACTGTAGATGGCACTTGGGCTTAAATAACTCAAGCGGTGTATATCACACATAAGATTAAGTGAATTGAATAGCCTACTGATTATCATTATTACGATTTTTGGTGCTGCATGGTTTTGTGCAGTGCTTTTGCAGTCATTTAGCGTCCAGTTTCTCAGCAATGTAATTTCGTCTATGAAATGAGACAAACCGCACATCCACAAATAAGCTTGTCTGTCCCAATTTTTATGAAGAAGAACGGAAAATAACCACTTCCCTTCAGATTATTGTCCAACTTCTGTGCCAGATCATGATTGGTTGGTTGGTGTATATATGACCAACGGGCATCGCCGAATTATGTAACATTCTTTTTTCAGTTTCATTCATTTTAAATCAATACACTAGCTTTGATTATTGATGAAGAAAGATGTGATCTGTTCCTCATTCTAGACACATTTCCTCTGAAAGATGTGATCTGTTCCTCATTCTAGACACATTTCCTCTGTCCTTTCATTAAGGCACGAGAACCGAATCATTTTCTTAGTTTCCAAAGACCCCAAAATAAGCACAGAAACTAGAATGCTTAACTGTTGAAAATGGATAGAACCGAAATATATTGTTCTTTGTTTCTTTAAAAAAATCGAATGATAACGAACCGCTGACAGATAAGTGATATGGCCATGGTATTCAATCATACTGTGGTTGTCATAGGCTATGTAGTGTTATCTTCTGGTGAGTAGTGCATTGCATAGTTTGTGTAACAGCGCCACCGTGTGGTCAAAATGCACTCTCATATACTGCATGAAGTTTGTTCATTCTGCTTCATATTATAATCGATATATTATCCGCTTACCCTCCTCCATCCTTGTGTAGATATGTGATCTCTTAACTGCTCAGCCACGGAGATATCAAATTATTTACAGCTCTTTATTTCATAAAATGTTGCATATTAAAATATCTAGCTATTATTTAGGTTTGAGAGGGGTTTTTCTCCTTGTCTGCCTCCACATGGCGTGTGGGGCTGTACTTCTGCCACAGAGATACACTAAAAAAAAGGGAAAGACTTGAACTATGTGTAAACCTATACGAACAAGATATGGAATAATACATTTATTATTATTATAAATGTATTAGTGGGACTGATTTTACGCCCCCAAAAGGCCAGGTCGACGAAACGCCAACTTGACACAAAATGTATGCGTATACAGTTAAATGTGTGTCCGTGTGGACAGGGTCTTAGATGTGTGTTTGACTCAGGTGGATGGGATCCTGTGTCTGGCAGACATCTTAACGGACGGCACGTGTGCAGAGGCGACCCGAGCGGAGGCCGCAGCGGTTATGGCTCAGATCACCTCTCCTCACCACACCTCCACGCAGCACCTCGCCAGCTTCCTGGAGAGCATGCAAGACATCGTCACGGCCCTCATCAGTGAGTTCAAGCAGCGTCTGGTGTTGCAAGTACAATGCCTGATAAACCAAGGGTAGGCGACTCCACAAAAAGTGACTATGGCTGGATATGGCAGCCCTCCAGGAGCAGGATTGGCCACCGCTGATAAACATAAACGTACTTATGCAAAACACCCGAAACACTATGGCCATCAAACATCATCAGACTGCTGCGGTCAATTATAGCTGTTGGTTCTGCAAATGATTCCTCATAAGCAGATGTAAAATAAAAGCCAGTGTTAAAATGATTAAGACAGAATCTATTTTGTACCCCTTCCTCTCCACCTAGACCTTCTCTAGCTACAGTACATGTTTTAAAGAAGCTTACCGAACAGTGAGCGGTTTTTCACCTTTTCTTTTGCATACGTGTCTACAGATCTGTGTGAGAGCGCTTCCTGTGGTGAAGTGTTTCTGTTGGCCTCAGCAGCACTGGCAAACATCACATTCTTTGACAGCATGGCATGTGAAATCCTGCTGCAGCTCAATGCTGTTCACATCCTGCTACTGGCCTGCAGAGACCGCCAACGTGTCGACACGCCATACTCAAAAGATCAGGTACCAGTTTTCAGACCCCATTTTGAAATCACAGTGTGTGCTATACTAATATTTTGCATGTTTGTAGTTAGTGTTTGTTGTGAACTGACCTCTGGAACTGACATACATGGTAAGGGGTGTTTAGTTTCTGACTTGTTTCGAAGTTTAGGTACGTGGTCTAATTTTTGACACAGATGTGTCCTTGGAACTTTGAGTAACTTCGGATAAGATGATCCAGTCGGATATGCAATCAAGCCGGTGTGAGTCCAACAAAAGTATAGATCACATTCAATGCTGACTATGCTTTTCCACTTGGCCTCCATCACTTCGGCATTTTTATTAGGAGTGGAAGCTGCAGTCCAGTAAAGATGGTTCATAACAGATGGCCTCCTCTACTTCAGATCTTCACACTCTTTCAATGTCTCTCAAAGCCTTATAAACACACACAGAAAAGACTAATTAGCTGTGCAAACAATGTTGTAAGCTGTAGCTAACTTCATGGTTATAATATTAGCAAACTGAGGTTACCTTAGATTTAAGAATATAACATTGCTAAAGTGTCATGCTCTGGTCAATGAGACAGACTTTGAATTCAAGCAAAGAAGTTCATTTTAATGAAACAAGGTACAGAGTGGCTTCCAGCTGTCAAACGAACTCAAAGTGAACAGAAGAATTCTCATCATAAACTTCAATAGAGTAAGACTTAAGTTCTTTCCTTAAAGGCTGATCGCAGACACCGAGAGGTCATTTGGGCAAGCAGGCAGGCGGGTAGGTGACCAGAGCAGGAGGTATGCAACCTTGAGATCGGAATGGAGGGGAAGTAGTTTAGTGGCTACAGGTGCGGGTGATCAGTACTCCGGTGACTGAGATCGTGAACAGGTGATGTGGGAAGTGACGGCATGACATAAAACTAGCTGCGGTACTTTAAAACAACTTATAACAACCTATAACGTATAACTTAACTTGTTTGGAAACCTGTGAACTTGATGCCTGACAGGCTGGAGTTAGTGGAACATCCACAAACAATAATTTACCACGATGATGATAAATTGTAATAAAAAAATAACTATGGAAAAAACACCAGCTCACAGCATAGCCAGGCACACGACTCCCTCAGGTGATGTCATATGACGCACTGTTGCCATGTTTTTTTTCTTCTACATTTTTCTTCTACATTGCTGCTCTCACGTTTAAAAATCCTGCATTAAAGTTTCATATGGTGTTTTTATTCAAGGTTATATATTCAGTTACATTTTTTTAAACAGCAAAATGCGCAAAATTAACAGCTATCAGATCTTCTATAAAGGTACAACGTTCAGGTATGCCAAAATCAAGAGTAAAGCACTAAGATTCTCAGTGCACGCTGTCAAATGCCTTGTCAAAGTCGATAAAATTAATGGATTAACTTTGCTAGAATTCCAAGCTCTGTTTGATGATGTTCTGTAGGGAAAAGACATAATCAACCACAATAAAATCTAGGTTGGTTTTCTCAAAGCTTTCTCTCAACCACTTCTCTTCAGAATACCTTTCCAGGAACAGATAGATCCCTTTCCAGTTGTTGAAATCAGCAAGATTTCCTTTGTTTGGGAGTTTAATGATGATCCCTCTTTGCCAGTCTTCTGGGAGCTGTAGTATTTAGGAAAGTCGTCAGTGATGCAATGATGGGGGGGGTCCACCATGTTTTAGTATTTCTGCAGGGTTTAGCACCAGCTCACCTCAACACACCTGCTTGGAAGTTTCAAGTGTACCTAAGACTTTGATTAGCTGCTTCAGGTAAACCCTGCAGGGACATCGGCCCTCCAGGACATTGATCTAGAAAGTTATTTAACTGATAGAGAACTTTTTTTCAAATTAAAAATGAAATATGAGATACTGTTCTGAAATTCTGAATTTCTTCAACAAAGAATACACAAATGCTTCTTTCTTAGTTCTCTTATCTGCATGCCACATTTGTTTCCCCAAAATCATAGTAATGACACAATGCTTCAATCCCTTTAGGTTGTGACAATTCTTGCAAATCTTTCTGTTCTGGAGCAGTGCACTGCAGATGTTCTAGAGGATAAAGGTATGTAAGCAAAACATCCCCAAATCAACTATTCAAAGCCACATATTTTGGTTCCTTCCTACCATTCCCATTCATTACAGTGTGTGATTTTCAAAATTTCCGAGTGACATATTATGTCTAAGTGCTGTGAATGTTTTCTTCAGGTATTGAGCAGCTGCTTGTGTTGCTTAATGAGAAGCCATCATCCTCCAGTCCGTCCGAGAGTGCAGCATGCGAGCGGGTTCAACAGAAAGCTGCCGTTACACTGGCTCGTCTCAGCAGAGACCCGCTGGTTGCTCAGACAGCCATACAGCTCAAGGGTACATGACAGGAAAACAGCTTTTACAATGACTTCACATGAGTAGATCTTCACACTACTCATATTTATCTCAGAAAGGGATACGGGCACCTGTCATTGCATTAGATCTCAAAATATAAATAAGCAAGTGTCACCTGCACGCAATCACTGCACAAGCTTTTCTAAAAACCTTTTTAGTATGTGTCACAGCAAAAAATCTAAGTGAATTTAACTTTTCTGCAATAGTAAAAATAGTCAAAGTACAGTTTTTACATAACATCACTTGATCTGAATCACCAAACTCATTTAGAGCCCATAATGTGAATTTCCCATCAATTTCCCGGCAGTGTGGGTCAACTGACCATCTGAAAGTTGCACCATTAAAGTTGCACTGCACATTTGGTCCATTAGAGGTCTCAGACAAAAAGGGAATTGATTGAGTTAGTTTGTTTAGCAGTTTTGATCCCTGAGAAACAAGGACCAGGAGGCCATCTAGACATGGACAGTTTAGGAGGAAGAAACTTGAGATTCTTGAGGAATGTGATTCTTTTGGAGCTTCTCTTGTTAACTGAGGCCTCACAGGGTACATGACAGATAATTTTAGGGATTCAACAGTGGGTCGATCTCATAGTGAGTAGCTGGAAATAAAGAGAGTTCAATATAGGTTATTTCGGTTAAAGTGAATTGAGTTGACAGCTCAGATCCATTAAGTTACCGACAACCGGCTCAGACTCACAAACTGGACTGACAGGAACATTGCAATCATCAAACGTACTGATTAAAAACCTAAAATCTTCAGCTTTGCATTGGCATTGGACTGGCTAGATGGAAAAACAATTCAATATCAGAAACACTTGTAAACAAAACCTGATCTGATTGACAGAAAGAGTGTCTGACAGTTCAACAATATATGCCCTGGGAAAGTCTGAGTAAAGGGACCGGTGATAGGTGGACTGACTGACTGGAGCTGGGAGAACAGATTGTTCACCGAAAGTCTACATAGGTAGAATACAATTTTTTAAAGATACATGTTCCCTGACAGAGTCAGAATATTCAGAAACAGTCAATCAGCCTTTTCAAACTTCTTTTTGCCCTCAAATGAAGAATGAAAAAGAACTTTGTTTGAAGTATATTGGAATGAACTGAACGAATGAAATGAACTGCTGTACATATTTTTTTTTACAATTTTTATTTTAATGTCTTTAGATTGTGAGCAGCAATACTGTAGATTTAAAAAAATTACTCTTATTTTTTCCTCAGCTGTTCCTCGCCTTATTGAGTTGTGTCGCTCACCAGTGGAAAGGAACAACAGCGATTCAGTACTCGTGGCCTGTCTGGTAATTAAAGTTAAAAATAATGCATTTGCATAAAACTGGTATACAGTGTGGAAATATCTCTTCTTTTTTTGCTATTTAAAGTGTTGTTAGTTAGCTGTGTTCAAAACCTAGCAGACCATTAAGTTAAGGAGACAATTGGGTACTATAAGCTAACTTTTTAGAGGTAGGGGTATTTGGCCAAATATAGAGATATACAGTTTAGACAGTGTAAAAATCATTTGACCTGCAGAGACGCTTTAAGTAAAAGGTTGGTTTAAAGTAATTAATTGATGATATTTTCAGTGGCCTATTCTAAAAATAATGGCTATTTATGTTAACAAAGCATTGTCTGACTCTTTAAATACAATTAAACATCAATAATTTGGTTGATTACATTGATAATGAATGAAGAACTCACTATTAGTACAGAGGCTGTTAATATGTTTACAGTTTTTAAACTATGAATTAACTTCAAGCGAATAGTTAAAGCATTACATTCATCGTTATATCATTTGTATCACTGACAGGCTGCTTTGAGGAGGCTTGCGACTGAATGTCCAGACAGTATTGGACCCACTGACCATCAACAGCTGATTAAGCCCAGACTGGTGGACTCTTTCCTCTTGTGCTCCAACATGGAGGAAAGCTTCGTCTGAGAAGCTCGTTGAATCTCTGAATTGAAAAGGGAGTGCAGGGGTGGGAGGTGGTGATGGGGGAGATGCAATTTGTGCAATTTGAACAATGTATTTATTTGTTACCAAACCAAACCACCATGGTTAATCTTTATGTTTTTGTACACATGCTGCAGCCATTTGGTAGAAATATGAATCATGCATAACTGAAACTGTAAAAAGGCCAGAGTGGTATTTACACGAGTCACAGATTTACAGAAATCATGCATGGAACTGCAGTACTGACAAAATGAATTAACTGCGATTGTGCTTAATGGTCCAAACATTTTAAATGTAACACTGTATACGTTTTCTATTCACATGAATGTAAATGGATGTTTGATAATATACGTTGGTGCAGCCTATATAATGCTGAAAAGTATTTAAATAATCCGATAAATAAGCATGTCTTGAATAAAGCAAAATTCTATTGAAAGTGGGCTCGTGCTTAACATCAGTTATTAATATTGACAGATCACCATAGATCACCTAAGAGCAAAGTTCTGGGGAACACTGAACTAAAAACAAAGGGGGGTCTAGGATGTCAAAGATTTATGGCAGTGTCAATATTAGGGACTGTCTGTAATTAACATAATGTATTGCTCTGATTTATGGTTTTATGGCACCTGGACACCTGTGATGTACTGTGATGTCCAGTTGATGATTCAGAATGTGGTTCAAGCAGCTTTGATTTCAGGAACTTGGGGTTTCACCTTTCAATAAGAATGAAAATGAATGAGATGAGAGAAATCATGTTCTTCTGTATTTTTTTAGTATATTAAGTACAAAAGAGAACACTTACTACATTAATTAACTACATTATGGAAGCGTACTTGTTTCTTACCTGAACCGTCAATGTCTGCTCAATGGAGCAAAACGGTCAGCAGCTATCTAAGCCATCCATGCTTCTGAAAAAGGTGTTATGTCTGTACTTGTTCTTTCTAAAGGGTATTTTGTTTTTACTCCGACCCTAGTCATGAAGGCAGATGAATAAACAATCAAGTTTAGGTTTAAGAAATAAAACAAGAAAGTTCTAAGAGAACACGGTTATCCATTGTCTATCTGTGAATGAAGTCGTTATGCCCATCCTGTCTTCGGTTTACAACCTGGTTAATAGTGTCAAACACAGTGAAAACGTTTTTTCCACATGAATGGCCTTTCATCCTTGTCGATGTGCATTTGGTTTACAAAATGTTAACCTGTCCGCTAGTATCAAACATATTGAAAAGTCAACAGTATGTGCCCTTTTCGTCTGCCTCTAGACTAAAATAATTATTTCATCTTTGTCATGTTTTCTTCCTGACTTGCTAGGTCTGCACAACTGTGTTTTTGTTGACACCTCAATGGTCTGATCTATAATAAGTCTCTCACCTTCTGAGCATTCACAAAGACCATTACCCACCACATGGTTTATATCATTTTTAAAAGGATTTAAGTTAGGGGTGTTTCTAAAACAATTGTATGCATGTATACTCTTGTAAGGTGCCTAATGGTGGAAGAGGGCTGAGAGTATCTTCAATGTGTTTTTGTTTTATGGAGTGAAATTTGTCCCAAAATGATACAAACAAGTCGAGTGTTCCTCTAATCTTCTTTGCAAAGAAAAACTTGATTTTCAGAAGAATGCAAAGTGATTCGCAAATACAAAACTCTATTTTAGAGAAAATACAGAAGTATCGACAATTATATGTATTGTGTGTAACAACTGTGAGTATAATTTTTTTTATGAGGACACTTGGCTTGATTTACTCGCAAATGCGGTGGAGCGGCTTTCTTTTCCAAAAACAGCAGATGGTGCAGTGGGTCAATTTATTCTAGTCTCTACCTGAAACCCCTCTTTACCTGTTCAGACCAACATGAGTGTGGGAAACAGGTGAGTTTATGTCTTACTATGTCTATAATTAACCATTTAGATGGTAACCTTGGTGAGACAAGGTATAAAAGGCAGGACCACCCTCTCGTCTTTGTCGCACTCTGCAGCAAACTGTAGGTTTCTGTATGACTGTCTGACCTTAAAATCCTTAAAGACCATTTATTGAGTTTGTCTCTTCCCTTTGAGAGCTGTTTTTTAAAATTGTCCTTAGATGTGCCTTCTGGACCTGCGAGCGGACGGTGACTGATCATCCTGAGGCTACCCCAACCAACTGGAATCGAGAAAAAAGAACCCGAGTGGCATCAGAAGACTCTCAAAGAAAGTTTTGTATTTGCGAATCACTTTGCGTTTTTATTTGAAAATTGAGTTTTTCTTTGCAAAGCAGATCGTGCAAAGCAGAAAGACTTCTTTATAGAATTGTGGCACATCTTTTCATC
Organism: Puntigrus tetrazona; assembly: GCF_018831695.1. NCBI lineage: Eukaryota > Metazoa > Chordata > Actinopteri > Cypriniformes > Cyprinidae > Puntigrus > Puntigrus tetrazona. Next base: position 682,540 of record NW_025048726.1, read on the forward strand.
ATGGACTCTTTTTAAACACGTGAAAAGATTACTTTGATTACAAGCCCCGAACTTCTCCAAACAATCCTTCATACACCGTTTCCAACCATATACTTCTTTACTATATAGAAACCTTTTTTAAAAAACACAATTTTAAATCTTAAAGCTTTCTTGCTCACATTCAAGTCCACCAATTTTAAACTTCCCTCTTTATTTTGAGATCCTCACATTTTTCCCACTCCATAAGATCTCTCAATAACAAATTCATCTTTTAACATACCACAGCTGTGAAGTTATATTATTAAAATACTATTACTAAACTATTTTCTGCCACTTGTATTAAAGTTTACTTTAAAGTTTACTTTAGTAATCTTTGAGTACAATCAATGAAGGAGAATTTTTTTTAATTTTTTTTTTTATGGTATTTAAAAGAGCCGAGTTTATTCAACATTTAAAGAACACCAATTAAGTAGTCAGAAGGATTTAAAACCCACCACTGCACTTGAAACTCTGCAGATTTGCTTCAAGATGTTAGACAAAATTCTGTGTCTCACCATGAGTCGGTGGATTCTACTGAATTTGACCAAGATGAACATAAAGTGGAGTACAAGACTGAAAACCTGGATGTTTTACAGAATCAGCTAGAACGTAATAGGCTCATTTTTAAGATGCAAACCATTTTACATATCGCTGCTGCAGCAGCACAAGTAGTTCAACAAATTAATCAGATCTTTCTTCTCTCAATGCACGTTTTTGAGTGATGCCATACAACAGATTCAAGATAAGAATGGGGTCAGTTACAGTGATTGTGTTTTAAAAGAAATGGTGAAAGCTGTCACAGAGAATAACCTGATCTTGAAACTGACCGATTCAAGTCACTTTTGACAGTGAGTAAAAAAACACATTTTCTAAACAGATTTCCAGTTCTAATGGCAATAGAATATAAACTTGGGAAAGACTCGCAATCGTTTACTTATGTGCCAATTCAGAATATGTTACAGGTGCTTTTAAACCAAACTGATGTTCTTGAGGTTCTCTGAAGTTCTTTCTCCTGGCAATGCAGATGGGATCAGCTCTTATGTAGACGGCACTAACTATCGTGAGAATGTTTTTTTTTTTGATGGAGAAATTCCAGGTTTTGCTTACCCTATACACTGATAAATCTGAGACTGACAACTTAAAAAAAGGAAACACAATGTTCAGTGTGCATTGGGCTTGCACTCTTATACAAAGCTAGTGCGGGAAAATCCATATGAATACGAGACAGTCCTTCACCCTCTTGTGCAGGACCTCAAAACTCTGGAGAAACATGGTGCAGCAGTTAGGAGAATGTGTAAAGGGAACTGTTCTCAATGTTGCTGCTGATAACCTCAGTGCTCATTCCTTGGCAGGATTTGAAGAGAGCTTTGTCTCTTGCCGCTTTTGCATGGTGAAAAGGAATGAAATTCAACAGAAAGATTGTTGTCAGGAAGAGCTGAAAAGCAGAATCATGACAGATACGTAGAAAAAGTTTTAAAAAACCCAAATTTGAGTATGATGTAAAAGGCAAATGTGTTTTAAATGAGCTTGACATGATTTTTCCACCTTCATGATCTCTTGGAGGTTGTCATACCCATTGAAATGGCATTTTGCCTCAGTGCTTTAATTAGCAAAAAGTACATCAAATTGATCAACCCCAGGTCATTCTAAGTACTTTTGCTTCTAGAGGCATGATTGTGTAAGGGAATCCAGAGGCCCTGATCGAAGGTTAATGTGTGTTGGTCTTTTCCTTGCATTTCTTAAAAATCACATATCTTTTGCTTTTCCAAATTTAATTCTAACCCTTCACATAATTTTATCTGACTCCAATCTTTCGTGATTTTAGTTATATTATATTTAAATGTTACTGATGATGACTCTAGTTGTGATTAAATTTGGATCATTAATTAACTATAATACTTCCTAGTTTCTATTTTAAATCCTGTGCCAGCATTCGTCAGCGGCGGCTGCGATCCTGTCGAAGGAGCAGTTTGCCAGAGCCACACTCAAAATTTGGTTATTACTGAATTTAATGGTTATTTTTATTTATTTTGGTTCTAATAAATATTTTGAGCCCAGTGTAACATGGGAACTGTCAGCATCCTTCAGATTCACTGAAGAAACTATTGATTTTCTTAAGGCAGAGTACAGAGGTTTGCTTTTGAAAGTATTCCCTGATTTTGTGCTTCATCCTAAACACCACTACATCAAACATAATTCACAACTAATGAGGACATATGGGCCACTTAGAGATGTTTGGACCTTTCATTTAGGAGGCAAGTATAAGTTCAAGCAAATCATTGAGACAAAAAATACTCAACAAATCAACATACTACATGATTTCTTGATTTCAGACATTTTAGACACATGATTTTAGACATCAGTGTGAAGAAATTAAGAAAAACAAAAAGCAGCACCTGGTATTCTCAGGCAGTCTCCCAACCAAGTACTAACCAGTCCCAACCCCGCTTAGCTTCTGAGATCAGACAAGATCACAAACATGGTATTATGGCCATAAGTGAGTTCACCTACAAAAGTGGGCCATTTAAAGATGAGTCACCCTAATAGCCAGTGTACATTAGATAAAAAGTAAAGAAAAACAAAAAGCTTACAACACCTGATATTCCCAGGCAGTCTCTCATCCAAGGACTAACTAGGTCTGACCCGACTCAACTTCTGAGAACAGACAAGAATGGGTGCAACCTTTTTTTTCTTTTTTTATTATCAGAAGCATCAGAATAAAGAGATAATACAATTCATAATGAAATGGGTTACCATAACAATCAAAAAACTACATCAACAAAGAAACAACTATCACATGACCTATCACCACTCCAAACATTTCCTGTTAGTTTCTTCTCATTTAGAAATGTATTGTGCATACATTATTTTCCTAGCATTCAGATGTTTCTTTTCACCCTTTACCACAATAAACATATCCTCTTTCTGAATCATTCTGAATCACTTAAACCCAGTTTTCTGAATCATTTGAACCCAGCTCCTAGGCAAAGTGGTTTTCATATTTTCACATACAAAGTCCACTTTTGATTTTTCAGTTTCATCCTTCCACTCTACCACATAATCATAAATAGCCCTATTTTACCTTTGACATATTCATATACCATATTCCTTACTTGTCTTACTCTTGCTTTGATGTACAATCTATTGTAAAAAAAATTCCCATTTATTCGTATCTTTGGGTTCAAAAATATTGATTGGTTATGTATTTGATTTATATTGTCCTATTCCAGATTCACTACAAACTCAGCCCATGCACTGAATGCTTCTTTATAAAACAATGGCATGTCTTGTCTTCCATCATTGGATTCTTTAGGGGCATGAATACCCCTTCTTGTCCACATCCACTACTTTTATTCAGAAAGTCTCCCATAAAAACCTTTCCATCCATATTCCACTTTATCATATATGTACATATATGTATTGCCTCTTGTACTTATCTTGCCTCTTTTACATTAACTCCTATATTCACACCTAAAATCTTTATATATTCTTTTGCTAATTTAAAAAGAATGTCTTGTCCTTCAATATCCACTCCACCTACACGTTATTTCTGATTTGTCAACATTTTCTTTTGCACCCGATGCTTTTTTCCATATGTTTCATTACTCTATTTATACTTTCTATATCCTTAACAGTAAATGTTGTGTCACCTGCATACTGATGAATTATGCTGATTCCCCCATAAGAAATTTGGATTCCTTTTATTTTCTTTATTACTTTTAACTAATGTTGCCAAATGCTCAGCTATTATTGGGTATGTCATGACAAATTTAAAAAACAGCTCTCAAAGGTAAGTCAATAAATTGTTCTTAAGGATTTTATTCTTGCAAGAAGGTCAGACAGTCAAACAGAAACAGTTTGCTGCAGAATACGACAAAGACAACAGGGTGGTCCTGCCTTTTATACCTTATCTCACCCTTCGAGGTTACCCTTCTTAACAGCTGTACTTTTCCACACATGAATAGGAGATAGACAAAAAGTATCATAGATCCTGCTTACCTTTGCCTTTTGGATTTCCCCCTGCCTTTGTGTTGCTGACTTTCTGCCTGCCTAATCATATTGTTTATTGTCTTGTCCGTAATAAACATAGATTCTTACTCAGCCTCTGTATTACACACTCGTCAGCCAGTCAACGTATCACTTTCATTCTCACCTGCTTTACGCGCCTTTTATTGTTTTCTTTTTCTCCATTTTATTGTTCCATTTCTTCCTCTTTTACAAGCTCATCAATCAACAGTGGTAAGTAAATCTTCCATCACTCACGGTGAGTAAATGGCTTTTCACTGCATTGTCACTTGCACCGCTTGCCACATGTATAGTTTATCTCTCTATTTCGGCGATCAAGGGTTCATGTGATGAATGCAGGGAAATAGCTAGGCTGACAGTGATAGTTTTAGAATTAGAGAGATGAATCCAAACTTTAATTGAGAATGTGAGGGCTGTAGATAAGGTTTTGGATGCGACTAGTTCAGTAAATCATGTACATTGTTCCGTTCCGGCATTAGAGCCTGTGGAGCAGAGCAACTGGGTAACTATGAGGCACACTAGTAATGGGTCAAAACACTGCTTTTCTGTTCAGAAAATCAAACAGGTTCTCCACACTCTGATGAAAGTGCTCTAGTAATTGGCGATTCTATTGTACTTAATATGAAAATATAGACATCAGCCACCATAGTCCAGTGTTTACTGGAAGGCAGAGCGTCTGACACCTTGGCAAATTTAAAAGTGCTGGTTAATGCTAAACGTAATTCAGTAAATTTTTTATTCATGTCAGCTTTAATTATGTTCGACTTTGCCAGTAGGACATCACTAAAAATAATGTTAAAGAGGTGTGTGAATTTGCAGACACTGTAATATGCTCTGGTCCCCTCCCTGCTTACTGGGGTGATGAGATTTACAGCAGACTACTGGGTCTCAATGGCTCTAAGTGGTGCCCACAGAACAACATAGGTTTCATAGAAAATTGGATGAGTTTCTGGGGTAAACCTGACCTGTTGAAAAGAGATGGTCTTCATCCCTCCTGGGGTGGTGGTGCTCTTCTATCAAGAAATATGGCATATAGTCTTAGAGCTCCTATTTGACTGACTAGGGCCCAGGTCAGGAAGCAGACAGACTGGCTAAACCGACCGTCTGCTAGCTGCTTCACGTCACAGGAGGCAGGTAATTCTCAGCACATAGGGACTCTTTCACCTAGATATCAAATTATAGAGACTGTGTCTGTTCCCCGATTTAGAATACACAGAAAACGTCCAAATCAAATTAAAGGCAACAATTTAATTGATGTTCAACAAATAAAACTGTTTATAATACAGAGAAGCAAATTATAAAACTTGGCTTACTGAAAAGATCCCTTTCTACAAAAGCACTTTATATATATGATTTGATCAATGATCAGAAAATAGATGCTAGAAACTGCTGTCTGACAGAAACCTGGCTAAAACCAGATGAATACATTACTTTAAATGAGTCTACCCCCCCAAAATTACTGCTATAAAAATGAGCCAGGTCTAAAAGGTTAAGTGAGAGGTGTTCTTCCTGGCTACTGTATACAGGCCAACAGGGCAGACTTTCTTAAATAATTTACAGATTTTCTAAGAGTTAGTACTGGCTGCAGATAAAGTCTTAATTTTTGGCGATTTTAATATCCAAGTGTATTCTGAACTCTGTTGGGGTTAAACAACACGTGTCAGGACCTACTCATTGTCAAAATCATACTCTAGATCTATTAATGTCACATGGAATGGATGTTAATATGGTTGAAATTCTGCAGCAAAGTGATGATATTTCAGATCACTATCTAGTCTTGTGTGAACTCTGTATAGATAAAACCATAAACTCTGCACCTTATTACAAGTATTCTGATCTCCCATTAATCTCCCTGATCTATCTCAATTCCTTAGCACATCCAATTCAGCAAAAAAACGTGATGATGTAACATAAGCAATGTACTTTTTTAAACCACTTTAGATACAGGTGCTCCTTTACGCTTAAGAAAGATGAAAGAAAACAATCTGATTCCATGGTATAATGAAAACACTTGCAGCCTAAAGAGAGCAGTCCAGAAAATAGAGCAAAGCCATTGAAAAACAAAAACTAGGAGTATTCCGTATATCCCAGCGGAAAGTATCCTATCGTATAGAAAAGCATGAAAAACTGCTAAATCTGACTACTTTTCATGTCTTTTAGAAAACAAACACAACTCCCGGTACTTATACAATACAGTGACTAAATCAAAAAAATAAAGCGTCAACAGGTGCTAACATTCCCCAAGAGTACAGCAGTAATGTTTTCATGAACTACTTTACTTCCGATATTGATACTATCAGAGATAAAATTGTAATTATGCAGCCATCAGCCACAGTATCCCATCAGATAAGGAACTATATATCCTCTGAGGAAAAATTCCATGTATTCTCTATCATAGAACATAGAATTTGTTACATTTTAAAAACTTCAAATTGGTTGTAGTTAAGCCTCTCATTAAGAAACCACATCTTGACCCCAAAGACTTGGGGCCATTCTCCCGGTGAACGTGAGGGTCACCTTCCTGCGACTTTGGGTTGCGGGGAGGACTCTCACTGTCATTTGTGCCTACGGGCCAGTGTAGGTACAGTGTAGAGTACCTGGCCTTCTTGGAGTCCTTGGGAGGGGTGCTGGAATGTGCTCCAACCGGGGACTCTATCGTCCTGCTGGGGGACTCACGTTGACCCGGGGTTCGACCATCAGCCTGGCTGAGGTCACTAAGGTTGTTAAGAAGCTCCTCGGTGGCAAAGCACCGGGGTTGGATGAGATCCGCCCTGAGTACCTCAGGTCTCTGGATGTTGTGGGGCTGTTTTGGCTGACATTGCATGGACGAGGAGGACAGTACCTCTGGACTGGCAGACTGGGGTGGTGGTTCGTCTTTTTAAGAAGGGGGACCGGAGGGTGTGCTCCAACTATAGGGGGATCACACTCCTCAGCCTCCCTGGGAAAGTCTATACCAGGGTACTGGAGAGGAGAATTTGTCCGATAGTCAAACCTCAGCTTCAAGAGGAACAATGCAGATTTCATCCTGGACGTGGAACACTGGACCAGCTCCATACCTTCTTCAGGATACTGGAGGGTTCCTCGGAGTTTGCCCAACCAGTCCACATGTGTTTTGTGGATTTGGAGAAGGCATACAAACGGGTTCCTCGCGGTGTTCTTTGAGGGGTGTTCTGGGAATACAGGGTAAGGGGCCCATTGTTAAGGGTGGTCCGGTCCCTTTATGATCAGAGCAGGAGCTTGGTTTGCATTTCCGGCATTAAGTCAGACATGTTCCCAGTGCATGTTGGACTCCGACTGGGCTGCCCTTTGTCACCGGTCCTGTTCATTATTTTTGTGGACAGGATTTCTAGGCCCAGCCTGGGGCTGGAGGAGGTCCGGTTTGGTGACCACAGGATATCGTCTCTGCTTTTTTCGGATGATGTTGTCCTGTTGACTGCATCTGGCCAAGACCTACAGAGTGCGCTGGGGTGGTTAGCTTTCTGAGTGTGAAGCGGCTGGGATGAGAATCAGCACCTCTAAGTCTGAGGCCATGGTTCTCAGTTGGACAAGGGTCCAAGGTGGAGGAGTTTCAGTATCTTGGGGTCTTGTTCACGAGTGAGAGGAGGATGGAACGAGAGATCGACAGACAGATCGGTGCAGCTTCTGCAGTAATGCGGTCCCTGTACTGGTCTGTCATGGTGAAGAAGGAGCTGAGACGCAAGGCGAAGCTCTCGATTTACCAGTTGTAAGGGTCCCCCTTTTTCTTTTGCGTTTCCAATTATAGTACTGACCTTATACATAATTTTATCTAACTCCCTTCTTTCGTGATTTTAGTTATATTTATTTAAATGCAACTGCTGATCCCTCTAGTTGCGATTAACTTTGGATCATTAATTAACTATAATATATTCCTAGCTTCAACTTATCATTCGTTAGGAGTCTGGGTCGCTTAGAGACCTTGTTTGGCCAGAACAGACTCACGACACATCTGGGCTAGTCCAGGTCTTAGTCAAAGTTTCCCCCAGTAGATCGCTTGCTTTAATGCAGCCATTTCCTCAATAGACTCAAAAAGAGTAATTTTTATGCGTTCCCTAAGTAATAGCATGCTAAGCCAGTTTGGTGGCCAGAAGTCAAGATCTCAAGTGCCCCCGGCTCCATCCATTGATCGTTGATCTGACTCACCCTAGCACGCCAACAATGCAGAACACCTCAAAAGTCACTAACCTACTAGAAAAGTTATTTCAGACAATATTAGAAGTTAACCAAGATTAACATTTATTTTGCCAGGCAAGAATAGTTTCCAAATTGGTATAATTGATAAACATTTGCACAACTGGTCAGCAGTAGTTGAGACCAATTTACCAATCGCACTGAGACCTTTCAAATGAGACCAAACATGAGAGTGAAGAACAATAGGTTCACAAGACACAGGATATATAATGCCTTATTCCTAATGAACTTTAAACCAAATCTTTTGGGCAGAAGGAGGGTAAACAGGGAGAGCAGAGGTGAAGAGGGTGTCATAAAACCACAGGGAGGGAGGGTTGTTTACTCTCTTTTTGATGTCCTTTTGTTCCTTTGGATATCCCTTCTCAGATTAGTCTTATTGCATTTACAGGTTCTTGATTTCACTCCTTACACAGTCAATCTTCTGCGAGGATTTCCAATCAGGTTTTAGACCATACCATAGTACTGAGACTGCTCTCATTAGAATTACTAATGACCTGCTTCTATCATCGGATAGTGGTTTTATCTCGTTATTAGTGCTATTAGATCTTAGCGCAGCATTCGATACTATCGATCACAACATTCTCTTGGATAGACTAGAAAACTTTGTTCGCATCAGAGGAAGCGCCTTAGCATGGTTTAAATCATATCTATCTGACCGCTATCAGTTTGTAGCATTAAATGAAGAGGTATCATATCGCTCAAGAGTGAAATATGGAGTTCCTCAAGGCTCAGTGCTAGGACCTTCACTTTTCAACCTGTACATGTTACCTCTGGGAGATATTATCAGGAGTCATGGTGTTAGCTTTCACTGCTATGCTGATGATACTCAGATCTATATTTCAGCGCAGCCTGGTGATACACACCAAATTGAGAATCTAACAGAATGCATAGTCGATATAAAAAGCTGGATGATGAGTAACTTCTTAATGCTAAATTCTGAAAAAACAGAGGTGCTAATAATTGGACCTAAAAACCCCACATATAATAATCTAGAACACAGTCTAACATTTGATGGCTGCTCTGTTAATTCTTCATCATCAGTTAGGAACCTAGGTGTGCTGTTTGACAGCAATCTTTCCTTCGAAAACCATGTTTCTAGCATCTGTAAAACTGTGTTTTTCCATCTTAAATATATATCTAAATTACGACCTATGCTTTCAACCTCTAATGCAGAAATATGAATTCATGCGTTTATGACCTCTAGGTTAGATTATTGTAATGCTTTATTGGGTGGTTGTTCTACACGCTTAATAAACAAACTTCAGCTAGTCCAAAACGCAGCAGCCAGAGTCCTTACTAGAACTAGGAAGTATGATCATATTAGCCCAGTTCTGTCAACACTGCACTGGCTCCCTATCAAAAATAAGATAGATATTAAAATCTTATTAATTACCAATAAAGCCCTGAATGGTTTAGCTCCTCAATACTTGAGCGAGCTCTTATCACATTATAGTCCTGCACGTGCCATGCATTCTCAAAACTCTGGCTGTTTGATAATACCTAGAATATCAAGTCGTCTGCTGGCGGAACACACTAATACACTTCTATTATTCAAATGCGTTAAAGGATTGTTAGGCTGCAATAATTAGATCAGCTGGAACCGGGAACACTCCACATAAAACACGATGTACTCGTGACATCATAAAAAGAATGGCATCTAAGCTAATATTAGTCTGTTTCTTTCTTTTAGTCTGTCAATTTGATTACCCAAGACGATTCTGCATTTAATAACAAATTGATCAATCTCATTTATTATAACATCCCTATTGTATTTTTCTATTTTATACTGTTCAGTGCTTTTAAACAATCTTTATTGTTAAAAGCGCTATATAAATAAAAGTGATTGATTGATTGATAAAACTTAACCATCTTAAAATCTTCTCCCCAAAACCGAATCTTCGTATTACTTGTTCAATAAAATTGTGCTTCACCCTCTCAATGGCCTTATTCAAATCCAAAATCAACCCTCCTTCCCATACTGTCCACAACTGTGTTGTCAATCCCTCCCATGTGGGAGGTGGCAGGTGGATTGAAGATCCATTTTACGTTGTTGTGTTATTAATTTTATTTATTCCTTGTGTTTGACTTTAATGTTACCCAGGAAATGAACTTGGAACTTGTTCTTGTCTTTATTCCACTAGTTCAGAACTCACACTGTATACATTTTGGTGATTGTTGCTGTCTAGAATTTGTATGCATTCATATGCATAGGTGAGCCACTCTAAAGACCAGTGTATTAGAGAAGTAGTGAAGAAAACCAAAATGATTAAAGTACCTGGTATTCTCAGGATGTGTCCAATCAAATTACTAACCAGGCCTGCTTAGTCTCTGAGATCAGATGAGATCTGGTGCGACCAGGGTAGTATGGCCATAAGCGAGAGCTGTAGCAAAAAGTGGCATATTTAAAGTTTAGCCACCCTAAAGGCCAGTGTATTAGATAAGTACTGACGAAAATACAAAAGCCATTTAAAGAATAGGTTTTAAGAAATTTTTTTTTGTATGTTCAGAAATTCACTTCTTTTCGTTGTGCAGTAAGGGATAAGAATTAGCTTCTATACCTAACTAGGATTTTCCATTGACAATACATAAGGGTGTCAAGAAAGGGAAGATGATTGGGAACAAGGTTACTGGGTGCACAGGAACACCCAGAATGATGTGCAAAAAGTGTAAGATGCACCTCTGTTTCACAGCAGAGAAGACATTTAACATGGAGTAAAATCTCATTCTATGAAGTACGACATGACAGGAGACACTACATCAGGGCTGAGGAACTTTGGTCCTGGAGGGCCACTGTCCTGCAGAGATAACTCTAACCCTAATCAAACACATTAGAACCAGCTAAAAAAAATATTAATAAAATAAGTATAAAACACATAACGCATCTAATGATGAGCAACACAGTTGGTCTCAGGTTATTGTGCTGTGAGATGGGTTTTTCCCATACATTTATATATTTGTGGCGACCCACCAGAATGTCAGGCGTGTTTTTTTTTTACATCGATGCTTTGGAAGCTTAGATTGACAATGGCTAGGACTTGACTTGGTTTTCAGTTTTGACAGGAGCTTGGATCTTAACATGGAGAGACTGGAGCACTGGAACATACAGGAAACACACTGGAACTGGAGGAGAAGACATGAGATAAGTTTCGATGCAAGTATCAATAGACTAGATCTTCAGCAGTAGTCCACTTCATGAATTATACCAAATCTATGACTCTTTTGTCCTCTCACAAAAAACAGTGTGACCACAGAGAAGGGTTCAATCATTCATATGCATTCAAATTCATAAAACATTTTAATTATTTTTTTATGATGAAAAAGACTTTAGAAAAACAGATGATATCACATATCACAACCATGATATGTCAACACCATCTTCAAACTTCTGAGGAAATTATTTGAAATATTTAGATCATTTTATTCTCCCGATGCAGGTTCCATTAGCATCTAGCTTCGACAGAAAAAATACAAAATTGCTACTACTTTGTTGTGTGAAAAAAGGAAAAAATCTGTCAGATGTCAGACACCATATGCCAGATGCCACCACCACAAGATTTTGAGTTGTGATATATTTTATATTTGTTGGTCTCATGTGAAAGTGTAATCTATCTGCTAACATGACAATGCGTTTTGAAATGTTAAAAGCATCTTGAATGCTGATTAAAGCTGAAATTACATTACATAGTTCAAGGTAAAAAGCCCATCTTGTTAAAAAAAAGGAAAAGTTGGGAGGTTGAATCAAAGCATAGCTGAGTAGCTTAGTGCCTATAAGATATATAAATGTAATTTATTTTGTCTGAATATTTTTCCTGTTCTGACCTGTTCTTGATACCATTGGGATGTACAAAATCAACTAACCAAATAATGTAGATATCTAAAAATATCCATCCATGTTTGCGAAACCTGTTCTTCATCTGCTCTAAATACTTTCGGTCACTCAGTTTAGGTGTGTTCGACTTGAAGCGGCGCTGTGTGACATCAAAGTACCGCGAGATACGAGCATGTGGAACCATGAGATGTTTTTTTTATTGATTATTGAAGATAACCAATAAATAAACACACTTACGGCTGGTATCTTGATGTCATACACCGATCGGTCGCTGCAGCGCCGCTTCGAGTCAAACACACATTTTGGATTGGAGAAACAGGAAGTAGTGAAACAACTCTCGAAGCAAAACAAGGAAGTACAAGCAGCAGCAGTAGCAGTGAGCGCGACAGTCCAGATTACTGCGAGACGGCGTTAGTTTTATATGATCGTGTTTTGTATTACAGCTCTCTGAGATCGGAAAGGATTAAAATAAACAAAGGAAAAAGAAGAATCGGCGGGAAAGCAACAACAATCTGCTCAAACTGTCCACTTTCAGAGAAAGGTAACTGAGGAGAGAGACAGAAACAGAAATGGACAAAGCAAGTGTTTTGTGTGTGCGACATTAGCTTTATTTCTCATACTGTGAGGTGGAAAGAAACAAGTTGAAGTTCAACTTTAAGAGGAGGGAGGATGTTGTGTACGCGTTAAGTATCTGTTTTAGTAACGTAAAAGGTTGTTGCTGAATGGTTCGGATCACAAAAGTTGTAGGTTCTTCACGGTGTAACTTACGCCACCGTTTTGTTTGTTTTTCAGTCTCACGTGATTATCCAGAAAACAATTAAATGTGCTGGATTAGCCTATTGTTGAAACATTTCTTACCAGAGTTGCGACTGGATATTGAAATCTTTTCCAAATGTTCCAAATGTCTTTACTGTCACTTTTGATCACTCTAATGCTTGCTTTGTTAATAATACGTCTTTTTTAAAAATATATATTTTAAATACTAATGTGAGGTACACGGCTAGCCTACATCATGGTATTTTTTTTTTCTTAAAGCTTGTGTGAGTTACAGAGGTAGTTTTGATTTGACAAATCCAAACAGATCCAACCAGCTTGCTATAAACATTCACTTTAGGTTTATTACCTTTGCCTATTAACCCTGGCATCTTGTGAACATGAACATTTTTTTGGCACCAATTAAAGATTAATTAATGTGAAAATTCCACCCCCTATGTTTTTGTTTTGTTTTGTTTTTGTTTAGTAGGTAGGCCTACTAAAATGAGTATTTCAGTATTTGCCGTTCATTAAACTATATAAAATCAAAAACTAGCAAATTATTCAAAACTAATATGTCTCGACTGGTAGTGCAATTCGCCTCACACACACTCTGCACATCAAGATTGAGGTCTCTGTAGAGCAGAAGTGGTCGTTTTTTAGTTTCTAAGCCTAAACCTAAACCTAAACCTACCCTCATTATGACATTAGCTGATCAGATAACATGGTGTAAAAATGCCCCGATGTGGAAACTCCCATTACCTTGCCTGCAGAGACCTGTTCTTGCATCCGCATGTATGCCAAAATGGGTGAAAGGATGCGAGACTCGAGTTGACAATGGTGTAAAAGGGTCCAGAGAGGCAAACCTGTCCTGTTTAGGAGTTCAAGTTCAGGTCAGTTACATAAGGACATAATTACTGTTGCAAAATTAACCTGGTTTTACTAAAAATAAAATTAAAGTTAAAGTACACTCTTAAAACAATGCCAAAATATACATTTTTGTCTACATGCTTTCCTAAAAAAACTTAACATCTAAAGAAACTTTCTGTTTCACAAAAGGTTTTTGTGGCTAAAGAAAGTTCTTTAGATTATAAAGAGACAAGAAAAAAAACTTTAAACTAATGTTTTTTTTGTGGAACCACAAAAAGGCTTTTCAATGGCATCACTGTGAAGAACCTTTTAAGCACCTTTATTTGTTTGTTTTATTTATTTTTTTTTTTTTAGAGTGTAACCACAAATTAACAATGGATTTGCTGTACTGTTTCACTATAGTATTTGTAGTAAAACTCAAATGGTTATACAAATGGTAATGTCCTAGGTCTTTCCTGTGGGGCCTCCTCCCAGTGGGAAATGTGGATGCCGAGCTACCTCAGCTTGCCTCTCTCGATGTGGAGGAGCACTGGGTCTACTCCGAGCTCCTCCTCAGTGACCGAGCTCCTCACCCTATCTCTAAGGGAGCACTGAGCCACCCTGTGGAGGAAACTCATTTCTGCCGCTTGTATTCATGAGCTCATTCTTTCGGTCATGACCCAAAGCTCATGACCATAGGTGAGAGTAGGAACATAGATCGACCAGTAAATCAAGAGCTTTGCCTGACAGCTCAGCTCCTTTTTCACCGCGATGGACCGGTCCATCAATTGCATTACTGCATAAGCAACACTGATCCGCTTGTTCTATCCTTCCCTTACTTATGAACAAGACCCCGAGATACTTGGATTCCTCCACCTGAAGCAGGAACTCTCCACCAACCTTGAAGGGGACAAGCAAAAAGCAAAAAACAACAGTACATTTTCACTTGAGTGCAGTATTGTATAAAAGATGGTTTCAAGTGTACTACAAGTGGTAATTAAATACATTTTTAAAAACAAAAATAGAATGTTAAACGTGCATTTTAGTTCATATTCATGGTGTCTCAAAATAGCACCGTTGAGATAAACTTAATCTTAAGAAGTACTAAAGAATCAATTTTAGTATATTAAGTACAAAATTAGTGAGCAAAAATAGAGCACTTTAATTACATTATGGAAGTGTACATTCTTGAAAAGAGGAACCACCACCCCTGTCTGCCTGTCAAGAGGTACTGTCCCCAACCTCCACTTGGTGTTGCAGAGCTGTGTCGGACTAGACAGCCCCACAACATTCAGAGACCTAAGGTACTCGGTCTCATCCACCCCCAGTGCCTTGCCACTGAGAAGCTTCTTAACTCCCTCTGCGACTTCAGCTTGGGTGACAGTCGAATCCTCCTCTGGGCCCCCGGCCTCTGCTTCCTCAGTGGAAGATGCATTGGCGAGATTGAGGAGATCTTCAGAAGTATTCCTTATTGGGCTTATGGAAAGTATGTTCATTTACTGTACATGTACTCAATACTTGGTAGGGACTTAATTACTTTAAGGTGATCAGTTTGTGGCACTGCTTGAGGTAGTATGAAATCCCAGATTTCTTTGAAAGTGTCCTTTAGCTTTTTTAGCTTTTTTGGTCTCGTTTTTCATTTTCCTCTTTCTTCATGGATTCTCTATGGGGTACAGGTCAAGTTTGCTGTCCCTGAGATCTTCTAGACAAAGTAGATGACAACACAAATATTAGGATGTAATGCTAATCTTCCCTGTTATTATAAAGGAAAACAAATTCTTCCCTGCCTAAAACATAGGATAACCAATTTCTACAGTTAACCAAACCCCACAGCTGTCTGTTAACTCTTCTCTAAAGGCACAGAGGTGTACATGTATTGGTCTGTAGTGGTTCTTGGTTGTACCGAAAGATTCAGTCTGAAACAAAGTCAGGTATTTGTTGAGCTTGAGGTTTTAGTCTGGATTCAGGTGAACAGCTTTATCTGGGTCACTGCACCAAAACTGTTGGAAACTGTTTTTATCATTTTAATCGTATAAGAAGACACCAGAAGATTCTTGAAGACTTCATCAAGAAGATGTATTCAAGAAAAAAGGAATACAGGTTTTGGAGAATATAGGTTTCAAAGGGAAGGAGTACATAGAGGTGGAGACCATTGAAACAAAAGCATGTAAATACAGAACAGGTACTTGGCCCAGAACAGGAAATTTTCTGAGCCTTGATCTCTTTAGCATACAAGTGTCATTCAAATGCATAGGTGCTATAGAAACCCTGAAACAAAAAGTACAATTGTACCTTGAGATTATTAGCTTTCACACTTAACTTGGGAAACCTGCTAGGTGTTCAGGAACTGCTCAGGACATGGGCCTCCTGCTCTCAGAATGTTATATTGGAACCTATATTTAAGCTTTTATAAATTTGTAATACCACATCTGCATCCTCTGGCACTCGCAAACACTTGAAAACACTGATCTCTAAAACATTTAAACTCGAACTCTGTAAATTCTCCAAACAGATCTTGAGAGTTGCTTTCTTTGGCTGTGGCTGAAGTCACTTGTAGTTCTTTTTTCCATTTCTTTCAGTAATTCTATTTCTTTCAGTAAAACTCATCTAAACAAAGTGAGCAGAGAAAGGTACAATGTACAAGTTAACATAATTGCAGATGCAAAATTACTATTTAGAGCAATGGCTCACTTCTTTTGCTTGTAGCTCAAAATTGGACAGTGTACATTTTGACTCATTTTGCTAGCACAGGTAACATATGCTCCAAAACCATTCAGTTATTATTCAGCCACGAGTGCTTTCTACTAATGACATTCATTGACACTCTGTCTCAGATTAAAATAAAGAAATGTAGCTACATTTACAGCTGACTGAGACATAAACTGCTGCTACAACTTATTTTATGACATTGTTTTTTGTCCACTCTTAAGCTTCAACTCAGATTCTCGTCATCCTCCACCACCATGGATGCATCAAGAGGATGCTGGGACAGCTGCTTTATTGAGGATGATTTGCCACAGATGGATGGCACATGTGATGCGTGTGAACCGGATGAGCCTCAACCAGCAGCTTGGATGTGCACACTTTGTCGCTTTGCCTTCTGCTCAAGCCATGCCGACAAACATTCCCAAAGCACTGGTCATCAACTTAAACTGTACAGCACCCCAGCTGAGCAGGCAGAGCATGGACCACTGAAAGACTGCCAGGTTTCTGAAAACACAGCAGAGGGGGCAGAGGCCCCTAATAATGAAGAGCATAAATCAGCAAAAAGAGACACGGTGACAGTGGAGAGGCTGAAATGTAAGGAGCATGGTCAAGAGGGGACGCTTTACTGTAAACACGACCAGCGGATCATCTGTGTGCTGTGTGCTGTGCAGGGTGAGCACAGGGAACATGAGATTATCACACTCAAGGAGGCCTACCTGTGGCAGAAGGTCAGTGAACACATAAAGACCAACACTATATTGAAATTGTTAATATAAATATACAATTGTGTGAGCCATCACACATACAGGGTTACTCCACCCCAAAATAAATTGTCATTAATCTCTTACCTCCCTGTCGTTCCATACCCGTAAACGTTTTGTTCATCTTCAGAACACAATTTATGATACTTGGATGAAAACCAGGAGGCTTGTGACTATCACATAAGTGATGGTGGGCAAGGAGAAAAGTGATGGAGATTTGGCACTAATAACGAGATACAACCACAATCAGATAATAGAATTAAATCATTTGTAACTCTAATGAGAGCAGTCTCAGTTCTATGACTACTGCTGTAATCTTTGGGAATGTCAGCACCTGTTTATGCTTTATTGTTAATTTAGCCACTGTATTGAATAAATATCAGGGGATATATTTGTTTTCTTTCAAACGTTCATTCTAACAGAGTGGATACTTACTTCCCAATGGCACCTGGCTGAGTGAAGCCATTCTGGACAACATATTTGCCGGGCTTCCAGCTGTTCAGAGTGGATCCCATCACGGAGTTAATAAGGAAAATGAGAGGTGGTGGACATTTTGACTCAAAGTTTGGCTTAAGTCCTCAAAAATTCAAGTTAATAATATAATTACGTGACTAATTAAAAGACGAACACCTGCTGTTAACAATCGACATCACTGAGCAACATTCTAAAGAGACATTCAGTTGATACTAAACTGAAAAAACAGTCCTGTTAAACAATGCCACCGTAATGCTTTGCTGCTGGAAAAAGATCTCCATCAGCTCAGGCTTTTAGACATGAAAATGTATCATATTATGCTCAACAGTGGTGATCATTGTTCATACTGCAGTGCATGATGGGAGTTTTTACAATGGTGCTACCCAGCACGCACTGCAGCATGTTGCATTTTGGTGATTGTCACCATTGTTGAGAATAGGCTTGTTTGAAATGGGCAGGCATCTTGACTGCGTGTATTTCACTCCTCCCCTTACCGCAGCCGTCTATTCTCGTCTTCATTTCAGGCGAGGCTAGGCACATCTCAAACAAGCCTTTTTTAGATTTTTTTCAGAAGAACTCCAAATTTGATTGGTGTTGTCTAAAGCTCTGACATTAATTGCGAAGATCTAGAATTTTCGATTGAAGGAATGTCCGTGGCCGTGTTTTGCCCTGAAACAGGAACTTGTTAAAACTCATACAATGCCTGATCTGCCCAAAACTTCACATGTTTGACACTTCTGACTTGAAGAGATCTTCATGTCGCCACCTGCTAACAGCAGGAAATGACATGTTTTACTCTGTAACAAACTACTTGTAGCGATTTAATGACATCAACATTTTATTTGGCGACGATCTTGAGTTTTCGCTAAAAGGCCGTGGCACGAAATTCAATGTCTTGCCAAGGGAATAAAAGTTGTTGTAACTCAGTCATACAATATCCGATCTGCGCCACACTTCACACATTTGATAAGAGTCAAGCCCTGAACACATCTAAACATGAATATTCTATAATAATCACAGCACCACCTGCTGGCAACAGGAAATGACTTGTTTTACAATAACCTAAACATACAATGTCCAATCTGCATCAAACTTCACATATTTGGTAAGAGTCTTTGCCTGAAGGCATCTAAAGACCAATATTCAGATGCAGTCATAGTGCCACCTGTTGACAACAGGATATATTATGCTTTGTATTAACTCATACTATGTTCAGTCTGCACCAAGCTTCATATGTTTGATTAAAGTATTATGCTGTAGACATCTACATGCCAGTTTCAGTTGGCAGCAGAAAGTTTGGCAAATAAATTGATTTTACACATTATTTGTATAGTTGCTTCTTTACATGCATATTGCTCACTGTTTCCTGTGTTCCTGAAGCCACTGGCTGGCAGTGAGCCCAGGTGTGAGGGCCCTTTCATTGCTGCTTGAGCTTTAATTTATATTGTAATCATGCTAACTCATGATGAATTAAAGCTGAAGCTCATCATATACAAACAGCAAGTATCTCCTCACTGTAGAGCACTGATCTCTCTGACTTGCATCACATGCATTGCTACAGAGTTGGAGATCTAAAACAAGAGTCAAGAGCCTAATAATCACAATCATCAATTACTTAGTCACTTAATTTTCTAACTACCTTTGTCTCTTTAAGGACATGGGATTTGACTTGAGCCAAAAAACTTGGTTATTTTTTGTAAGGGAGGGCACTTTCACACTAGCACATTTCGTGCACACCCGGTTTCGACTGATTGAGTTGGGAGTTTGGGTTTTGAATGAGTTTGGCTAGTGTGACTACCTAAGTGTTTTTTATAAGCAGCCAGGTGTCTGTTTGTAACATCTGGGACTTCAAGTTAAAATAATAGCAAGAGTTTTAGCATCTTTATTTTCTCACATTACTTCTGCAGGATTTACTATTACAATAACAATATTGTAATAGTAAATTGCAAAACTTGTATTCTTCTATTTTATACTGTTCAGTGCTTTGACACAATCTGTATTGTTAAAAGCGCTATATAAAGAAAAAGTGATGAAAAACTGCATTATCTTTGAATGTCAGTAGAAACATTTGCATTTTATTTAGTCCAAGAAGATAAAGAAGAACTATCCTGTTAACAACTAAAAGTCACTTTTTTTGAATGTATTTGTTTTTCAGAGTAAAGAAGGCATTGACTTGCTGGAGCGCACACATGAAATATCAGAAAAGATCAAGGCCAAGTGGATTAGCCCAGATGTGAGTCACACTTTATTACATACTTACATAATTGACTTTTTTGCTTAATAGTTTTTTCTCCTCCAAATAAGAATTCATAAAATACCACTAATGAATCTATCTATCTATCTATCTATCTATCTATCTATCTATCTATCTATCTATCTATCTATCTATCTATCTATCTATCTATATTATATGTGTTAACCAGAGTTAGTTGAAATTAAATGAATGTAATTGTTTATGCATTTCATTTGGCTCTTACTAGTTTAGATGAATGCCATTATTAAAGACCATTTCAGTAACTTGCACATCATTAAAAATATCAGCATTTCTTAAAGAACTAGTACAAATGGCTTTGGACTGCTATTGTCTGCAACCTCTCAAATAATATGCTCTAGCTTCACAGACATCCAAATTATTACATCTACCTCTAATGGTGACGTCATGCACGTGCATGGTACTTATTAGGTCATGCCCAGTGTGTGTCGATTTTTAAGATAAAATTACTCCCTGCTCATTTGCTTTCAAATCATTGCGAAAGTTTGTTTACATCTTTGTGCAAGCTGAGAGTGCTATGAATGAGGAGTGTAGAGCAACAGTCAGTGTAATGATTTTAGTGATGGAATTCCCTCCCACAAAGAGCTAATCATCACTTTTCTACAGGTACTTTTTGTTAACAAAGGTGACAGCAGCAACTACTGATCTAGCATACAGAATACAAAATTTTTGTCCATTTCCATGGATATGTGTAAATGAATCAGATACCTCATTGAGGCGGCAGAAGTCATTGCAGAAGCGTAGGGTGCCATCAGGCTTTGGGACCATCACAATTGGGCTGGGCTGCATCATGGTTCTATTACTCCTAACTTCCTAAGAACTTGCAGGCCGTGCTGAGTACTAGGTCTCCAGGCTGAAATTCCCGTTGTTGCCAAGTTGTAGTGGCGCAGTTGGACCTGCTGCACTTTCATCATGTGTTCCTGAACTAATGGATTGACTCGGTCGACCTTCTCCCTCATCAGCTTCACATGTTCCACCATGGAGTGACGGGCTGCAATCTGCTGCTCCCAGACTTCCTTTGCCATGTCCAGTGGGACACAGGATTACCAAACGAAGAGAAGCTCGAATGGGGTGAAACCAGTTGAGGCATGGTGGACTTCACGGATACCGAAGAGGACATATGGTATCATGAGGTCCTAGTCACGTTTGTCCTCTGCCACCACACATCTCGGCATCTGCTTTAGGGTTTGTTTAATTTGTTCTACCAACCTGTTAGTCTCAGGATGGTAGACTGTAGTCCTCAACTGTTTCACCTGCAGCAGCCATTAGCCGGGACATGAAGGGTGTACCCTGGTCGGTCAGGATCTCAGCTGGGATGCCGACTCGGCTGGAGAGCAGGAAAAGCTCCTGGATGATTGCTTTTGCAGTGGCCTTTCGGAGTTGGACTGCCTCTGGCTACCATGGGTGGCATAATCAACTATCATCAGGATGTGTTCATGTACCTGGGCAGACTTAGGCAGCAGCCTCATGAGGTCCAGCCCGATGCACTCGAATGGCACCTCTATGATGGGCAGAGGAATCGGTCGACTGGGAGGGAGGTGTCCTGGGAGACGTCATCTGGCTGGTGGGGCAGGCTTGACAAAACCACTTTACCTCGGCCTCTAGGCCCGGCCATTGGAATCCGCTAAATGGTGTTGGCTGCTCCCAGATGTCCAGTGACCAACAGCACTTTTTCTGTACAGGAAGTGTGGGAGAGGATGGTGACCAGGCTGATCGTTGCCCTCGATGACGCAGACCTGGGTCCAGAAATGCTTCAGCCTGTCATCCTCACATTCCCTTTGGCAAAGGAGCCCCCTGCCTTCACACATCATTAAAAGGGTTAGGATTTTGGAAGGGGACTCATCATCTCCAAGGTCAAAAGAACGGAGCACTGGTGAGGTCCTCGAGCCAGCCTCCATCTTCGGTGGCTCCCTCTTAAATCAAATTCAAATTTTATTTGTCACATACACATACATACATGGTACGACATGCAGTGAAATGTTCTATTACAACCGTCCAGCATCAAAATAGAAACAAAATTTAAATATATATATATAAATATAAAATATAAAAAATATGTATAAAAAAGAGGTGTGCAAAGTAGGATATAAAAAAAAAAAAAAAAAGAATATAAATATAAAGTATAAGATGTAAAGTGTAAGTGTAAAGTGGCTGTGCAATGTCCAGTGCAAAGTGGCTAGTGCAATTGTCCAAATGTAAGTGGCGAGTATCTGGGGAAGAGGGGTGAACATGGGAATTCTGGTATTTAGGTGCTGGGTGTTCTCTGGTTCAGACTCTGAATGGCTCATGGGAAGAAGCTCCTCCTCATTCTCTCTGTGTTTTGCCTTCAGGGAACGAAAGCGCTTTCCTGAACGCAGCATAGAAAAGAGTCCATTGTTGGGATGGCTGAGGTCTTCCACGATCTTCCTGGCCCTGGTACAGCACCGCTTGTTGTAGATGTGCTGCAGTACAGGGAGCTCAGTGCGGATGGTGCGCTCAGCTGACCGCACCACCTTCTGAAGAGCTCGCCTGTCCTGCATGGTGCTGTTTCCAAACCAGGAGGTGATGTTTCCCGTCAGGACACTCTCGATGGTGCAGGTGTAAAAGTTCCTGAGCACCTGAGATGGGAGTCTGAAGTCCCTTAAGCGCCTCAGATGGTATAGACGCTGCCGGGCCTTCTTCACCAGGGTGTTGATGTGACAGGACCAAGACAGGTCCTGCGTGATGTGAACACCCAGGTACCGGAAACTGTCCACTCTCTCCACTGGGGTCCCGTCGATCATGATGGGATGGTAAGAGCGCACCTGCTTCGTGCTGAAGTCCACTATTAACTCCTTTGTTTTGCTGACGTTCAGGAGCAGATTGTTCTTCTGACACCATCTCTCCAGGTTGTTGATCTCCTGAAGGTAGGCCATCTCATCGTTGTTGGAGATCAGGCCCACCACGACAGTGTGTCGTCAGCAAATTTAATGATGGTGGTGGAGTTTGTAGTGGCCACACAGTCATGTGTGTACAGCGAGTACAGCAGGGGGCTCAGAAAACCAAACCCTGAGGGGATCCAGTGCTGAGAGTGAGGGAGGATGAGGTGTGTTTTCCCATCCGTGACGGCTTGTGGTCTGTCGGTCAGGAAGTTAGTGATCCAGTGACGCAGGGATGGGCTGAGTCCCAGGACCTCCAACTTCGAGGTGAGCGTGGAGGGAACTATGGTGTTGAACGCTGAACTATAGTCCACGAACAGCATTTTCACATAGTTCCCTTTCCTAAAATCCAGGTGGCTTGGGGTTGTGTGGAGGAGGTGTGTGATGGCATCCTCCGTAGACCGGTTTTGGCGGTAAGCAAACTGTAGTGGGTCGAGTGTGTCCGGTAGTGATGCGGTGATGAAGTCTCTGACGAGTCTCTCAAGCACTTCATCACTACAGACGTCAGAGCTACAGGGCGGTAATCATTAAGGCAAGATGGTTGAGGTTTCTTCAGCACAGGAACAATGATGGACTCTTTGAAACACGAGGGGACTACAGACTGTTTCAGGGAGAGATTAAATATCTCAGTGAACACCGGTGCTAGCTGGTCAGCACAGGCTCTCAGAACCCGACCTGTGATGCCGTCAGGTCCTTCTGCCTTCCTGGTGTTCACTCTCCTGAATGCCCTCCTTACGTCGTGCTCCGAAATGGTGAACGCGATTTCCTCTCCGGCTCTCT
This sequence comes from Puntigrus tetrazona, assembly GCF_018831695.1. Classification (NCBI taxonomy): domain Eukaryota; kingdom Metazoa; phylum Chordata; class Actinopteri; order Cypriniformes; family Cyprinidae; genus Puntigrus; species Puntigrus tetrazona. The sequence goes on from NW_025048726.1 coordinate 706,114, forward strand.
CGGCGTGCGTGCTGTTCATCATCAGCGCTAGCGGCGCTAGCCGTGATTAGCGTGATTAGCTGCAGCCTCGAAACGAGCATAAAAGGTGTTTAGCTCGTCTGCCAGAGAAGCATCCGCGCTCTCCACTCTGGAGGTTGGCGTTTTATAGTCCGTGATGTTTCTCAGTCCCTGCCAAAGGCTCCTAGAGTCACTGTGTTGAAACTGTGACTCTAGTTTCCTCCCGTAGCGCCTCTTTGCCTCCTTTACCACTCTGCGCACGCTGTACGACGCAGCCTTGTATTCAGACATATCCCCGTTGACAATCCCCGTATTATAGGCTGCGGAGCGGGATCTCAGAGAGTCGCGGATAGTTTTGTCTACCCACGGCTTCTGGTTGGGAAACGTCCTGATGACGGTTTTCTCTACCGTGTCATCCGCTAGTTTCCCGATGAATCCCACCACCGCTTCCGTGAACACGTTGACGTCCTCGGAGCTACACCTGAACATGGCCCAGTCTCGCGCATCCAAAGCGTCCTGCAGAGCGGCCACGAATGGTCAGACCAGCGTGACACCTCCTCTGTACCGGGCTTCCTGTTTCAGCCTCTGTTTGTAAACAGGTACGAGGAAAATGGCGGCATGGTCCGATTTACCAAACGGTGGGCATGATTTTGCCTTGTAGCTCTCTCTGAAGGGTGTGTAACAGTGATCCAGTGTCCTTTCGCCCCTGGTGGGGCAGGTGATGTGCTGGTGAAAGTTCGCAGTGCGCGCTTGAGGTTTGCACTGTTAAAATCCCCAGCACAATGAGTGCGGCGCCCGGTGCTGTGTCTGGTGTGTTGTGAGGTGGTCGTGTAAATCCCATATTGCAGCGTCTGTGTCCGCTTGAGGTGGAATATATAAACGCGGCGCTGACTATGACCGAGCTGAATTCCGTGGAAGATAGAAAGGGCGACATTTGATGGTCAGAAGTTCCAGGTTTGGTGTGCAGGAGCGTGAGAGAAGAACAACGCCGCGCTGTCGCACCAGCGGTTGTTCACCATCAGACACACTCCACCTCCCGTGTCTTCCCGACTCCATTGTTCTGTCCATGCGGTAAACGGAGAAAACTCGGCCGGTTGTATGGCGTGGTCCAGTACCGCTGGGTTCAGCCATGTCTCGGTGAAGCAGAGGAGGTTGCAGTCCCGAATGTCTCTCAGGAACTTGATCCTTGCCCTGAGGTCATCGAGCTTGTTTTCCAGAGACTGGGCGCTGGCTAACAGGACACTAGGTAGGAGCGCGCGTGAGCGTGCCCTCAACCTGTTCCTGACGCCGGCTCGTTTCCCTCGTGGACGCCGGTGCGGTCGCGTCCTTTTGTCTTCGCCAGGATCTCGCCGCCAACATGGGTCCGGGTTAAAAACGCGAAAGTTGGGTGCATTGTACACCAATAGATATAAGAGTGGCTCGGTCGTATGTAGTAATAGCCATCTTATATAAAGAAAACCGCGCAGACTGTCCAAAATACTAACAATTAAAAGAAAAACAAAAAGTTTTGCAGGAGCGGTCGTGACGGCAGCCGAACTCAACGGCGCCATCTTGTATCTTAGTATCTTAGGCTGGCAGGCTGTGTAGAGGCGGCGAACAGTCAGTCAAACCCGGGCAGGTCTTGCTTATTAAATAGAGAATTAAACCTCACAATGACATCCCAATGAACAAAAAATCTAAATTATACAGTTGACTGTCAAAAGGTGTATATACAATTCAAATAAAGTAAGATGCTGGAATGGTCTTTAAAACACTTCCTCAATCCAGCTGGTGCAGTCATTTGATCAGTAATGCAATCATCTTCACCCTAAATGCAGCAGATATAAAGGCAAGAACACACTAAGCTGAAATTCTTAAATTTGTAATCCCACACCTGGTTCAATAGAGTGCTCTTGTATGAAAATAGCAGCTGCTAAGACAGACTTGCAGTGTTCACTTTGCTGTATAAGATGCCAGGTTTAAGGTTATCTTACGACTCTCAACAAATTCGTTTTAAAGGGAAATGTTTGTAAATGTTTCAGATGAGCGTAGAAGAGCTGGAGCTTTATGTGAACAAGCAGTTTGATGAGCTGCATAGGCTGGTTCGCCTGGAGGAGTGGCGTGTCCTGCATCTGGTGGATCTAAAAGAGGCATTCCTCACTGCCCAGGCTGCTGAGAAGATATCTGAGATTAGTGTCCACACTGAAAAACTGCAAGAGGAAATGGATTCTATCACACAACAACTGAGTGAACTGGATCAGGTAGAGCAAGATGGAGTCACCCCTGTGTCCCTGGCACCACTGTTGGCTGCCAGACCACCTGATGCTCATGTGGAGCCCATGCCACTGGTTAGTCACTTTAATTTATATATTATACTGACCATAGAAGCCAGTCCATTTGAAGTTCAGATAAGCTGAAAAAATCTCTCATTCTTTCATGTTTACCATGTTTTTTTTTTCATCTGTCTGTCAATTACTTTCAATCTTGTACAGAAATGTACAGTAAAGAAGAGCTTTAGGTTTTAAATAACTGTGTGTATATGATATTTACAAAAATATTATGGCAAATGCGTTTGCAATGTAAGAAATGTTTCCTTTGAGATGTGTTTGTGATATTTTGAAGGCAGTGCTCCATTTTGCAAAATATGTAAGGCATTTTGAATTATGTTTGCGCAATTCTTGGATTTGTCTGTAAAGATTTAACATGAGAAATTAATCCAAAACAAGTCGTAAACAGCAAGACAAGAGTTAAACCAAAACACACAGGCAATAATCAAAAACAGATAATCCAGGCAAGGACCTAAACTAGACTTTGAATGTAACTGAGTAAACACAGAATGGCCCCGTAATGTAGCTAGCAATAGGAGACTGATAAATGCTACACAATACTCTGCATTGAACGGAGGTAGAAACTGTTATTTAAGGTGTGTGATGAGTGCAATCAGGTGTGTGTGTGTGTGTGTGTGTGTGTGTTTCATCAGTTCAGTGGAATTGGAATCCAGGGTGAAAAACAATGGAGGTGATCTCAGCTTAATAACCCTTTTTCTTTGCTTTTTTTCAGAATCCTGGTTTGAGGCTAAGGTAAGAGATATAAAACGATCTTATTGCTGTCAGATTGTATACATGTGTATATGCAACATGTGTTATTATATAATCATTTAGCAACACGTTCTCACTCCCAACTCATCACACATTGAAGGTACCCTTTTAGCATAATTTTTCCAATACTGGCAATTGTATTGTCATGATTAAATTATATATTGGGTTGTTGGGGTGTGATCGACCTACCATTTGTCATTAAAACACAACGTATAACAGGCAGATACGACTACCGTCATATTTTATGCAGAAAGCATTTAATATTCCAAGTCTCCTGAGGCAAAACGATTGATTTGTGATATGAATATATATGCGATCGCTGACTTTGTCCGGTGTAAAGCTCATCCTGCGTGCTGCAGTCTGTACGCAATTCAAAACAAGTCACCAGAAGAAACCTTACATTAGCTTTGATTGTGAAATGCAGGTAAGCAAGTAACCAAGGCACAAATAATCAATGCTTTTTGCACAGACTTCTAAATCTTTGGGTATATGGTCTAACACTTTTAAAACGAGGGCCCTCGTTGCATCTATAAATTTATCTTGATTTAGTGATTTTAACTCTTTGTTCATGTGCAGGTTTCTTTGTTTTACGTTTGAAGGAGAATGTTTCGTTCATGAGTCATTTTCCCATTTACAGAGCAGCCAATCAAAGGAGGGACCCAGAAGACACTTCAGTAGATGAAGACAGAGAAGATGCATATAGTGGACATGCACCCTAAAACTAACGACCATTCTGTCACCATCTCTCTCGTTGTTTTTTCAGACCTCTTGGTGACATAAAAACTATATCTGCTGACAATATTTCTTAATTTTATGTTGAACCAATATATTTCCTTTTTATTGTAAGGCAATAAAGTAATATAAAAAGAAAAGCAAAAACTCCCAGAGAATATTTTGTCTGTCATTTGTATTGTATTGTATTAACCAGTTACCATGTTAGTTTTGTTTTGCTTTGTATAAATTATTTATATACCACTCCTGGTTTAATTGTACGATTCATGAAATGCAGTCGCATACCATACGAAATCACATCATCATACTATACTTTGATTCTGTTTGAGCTTAATTGAAGAAGATTATGTAGTTGGTCTAGCTGTGCGTTGTTTCTAGGCCATTTGTTGGCTGCTGTTTCTTTCCATTTCCTGCATCGCTGATGCCCAGTGTACCAAATATGTTTTTTAGCCCTGACTCTGACACGTTGCTAATCCATTTTCGTGTGTTTAAATATTAGTGTGTTGTCTGCAATTGGCTTATATGCTTTTTCTTAATATTGAAGAGAGTGCCAGATCCTGTTTATATATATTGCAGGTATCAAAAAGAAATAATGCAGTTCAACATGGAGAGAACGATTTTCTGCATTAGTAGATTTTTTTTTTTTTTTTTTTTACCTAAACTTTGCTTTGCTAATTGGATACATGGCATTATATTTTTGATATGGTCTTTGATAGTGTGCAACAATTAGCATGCTTTTTACGCTCAGCAATTTCTGCTTTTGTTCTGATTAGACCTTTTCTGTAAACAAATAAAAAAAAATGGATTTGTTGATCTGAAGGCTAAAGTCATTTTCATTATGCTAGCGCATAGCAGTCATGGATGTATAGGTTAAACTCAGAGATGTTTAAGCTCGAGAGAGAAAACGGAGATGTTCTAGCTCAGTTTCTAACACACTATGACTAACTGCTGTCATTACGATGTCAAACTTTAGGCTTTGACAATTTCATTTACTGGTCAATGAAACTCCTTTGCAGTCAACTTGCAGTCATTAGAGTATTAGTAGACTGTCTGCCTATCTTCTAACACTTTATTTTGAGTCCAGAACATACTATCAGAAATGTCAACTTATTCTGCTAATCCTAAACCTACCCTCTGAGAGTTAGTAGACATGGACAGTAGTTACAAAGTAGTGAGAATTAGTTGACATGTAGCTACAAAGTTACTTATAGTTAGTAAAATGTCTTAAGTGGACTATCAAAATAAAGCAAGCTACAGAGACCTTAAATAAAATTAAATACACTTTATATATGTTACTGTATATGAATATATATGTATACAGCTTTGATTGCTTGTGTCATTGCTGTTCTTCTGCTGAGAGGTTTGTGTTTGTAGCTCAGCATAGCTTCACTTTTCTGTTTATCACTCTCTATTGTTTAAAGTGACCAAATGTAACTATGAGGAGCCGTATAGGCCATAATTCATTCTGGCACTCTCACGCACATACATTCTTTAACATACGTACATTTTCCTTACACATACATTTCTGCTCTCTTTCACACACATACATTTTCCTTTTACATACATAAATACATTTCTATTCTGTCTCACACACACACACACTATACATTCTTCTTTCACATACATTCTCCAGTCACACTTTATGTTAGGTGGCATTCTATGTACTTATTGTACCAAATTATTAACTCAAATGTAAGTACATAGTTGTTAAGGCCACCTAATATAAAGTGGGACATATTTTTCTTACACATTTCTGTTCTGTTCTCTAACACGTACATTTTCCTTACACACGCATACATTTCTACCTCTTTTTTGGTATCCATTACTTAAACAGGAAGTCACTGTCAGACCACGAAGTACGTGTCAGCTTACTCAGCTCTTACTCACAATTTTACAATGATTCTATACAAAGTCATACACTTTTTTTAAACCGTTTAAAATATAAAATATCGTGCAACCAGTTCAAACATAGCCGAGTGCTTATTCCAAAAATGCACAGCTAAACACTTGGATTTTGAGTCTGGATTTAAATGTGACTAATGTTTTAGCACATCTGATCTCTTCTGGAAGCTGGTTCCAACTACGGGTGGTATAATAGCTAAAAGCTGACTCCCTGTATTTCTAACTGACTGGATCCTAATGATCTGAGTGCTCTGTTAGAATTATATTTAGTGAGCATATTTGCAATATATTTACAAACTGACCTGAGCCATAGAGCAGAGACAGAGCTGGATCCCATCAGGGCAGAGAGATTAATAATGGTCTCTGTGGGCGAGACAGTACAGTCTTTGAGTTCACAGGTGGCCTCCATGGTGGTGACAGGGCAGAACGAGGACTCAGGGATCACCTAAATGTGGGGTGAGGACTCAGGGATGGGATGAGGGAACGGAATGATCAGGGGCTGTGACAGGGTTGGGGAACAATACGGGATGAGGACTCGGGGGACGAGATGGGGTTGGACGGGCCTTGCAGGTGTCCTCCATGGGATGTATGGAACAAGCTGACACCCCTGGAGGTTCTGCAGTTGTCTGGGGATACCCCAAGAGGATCTACATCAGAAGCCTGGAACAGGCTCGTGGGCAGGCTCCAAGGATACCAGCCTTAAACGCTCTCGGATCGCCCTAGTGTCTTTATATGCAACATCCACAATACTCAAGAACACAGAGTGTTCCATGGTGGCTGTAGACTGAGACTTGATTTCCATGAAGGCTGAAGGCTCTGGTGTGGTGGCCATCTTGTGTGATGGCTGTGGTTCAGTGCTGGCAGACATCTTGTGCAGTGGCTGAGACTCTGGGTTGGAGGCCATCTTGGAATGAGACTCTGAACTGGCAGCCCTCTTGTACCGTGGCTCTGGATGATCAGCGTAGATGTGATGCGGCCCTGGATGTTTAGACGACATGTGATGTGTTTGTGGTGATCAAGTCATTTATTAAAAAGCATTTATTTTTAAAAAGCGAATGTTTAACTAGATGGCACTGCTTTTTGTCCCCACAGCAATCTTAGATTAATGCATAATAGGCTGCAGATTTGATGTGTCAGCCGTACGGTTTGAAAAAGCCTCAGACTCCAACATGTGATAAAAACAGAAATAGAGAAAGCTACAGGCACAATGGGTTCCCGCCAGTTCTGTGAACATTTGTGAATGTTATTGTTATAAAAGAGACCTGACAAATATCACTAAAGTTGCTGTCAGTTTTTTTATTCACCTACACCAGATGGAGATGGGGGGTTTGGGCTCTGGTTCTGTGGCAGCAGTCGAAGAGCTCTCACAGGAGGAGGGCGAGCTGGGCACAGACCTTGGTTGATGTGGTGCTCGCCATTTTTTAGTTGGCGTCGGGGGGCTTGCTGCAAAAGAGTGTGAGAGTTTGAACAATTTGTTATTACAGAAACCAGACTCAGTTGGGGATTGGATCTCCTCTAGCCAGATGACCAGCACTTAATTTCCAGTTAAATTTGAAACGTGGCTATGTCAGATTGTGCAAAGGATTATAGTGTGTGTGTGTGTGTGTGTGTGTGTGTGTGTGTGTGTGTGTGTGTGTGTGTGTGTGTGTGTGTGTGCGTGTGGTTCCAGTGATCTGTCCACGGGGACGTCATCTCTTGGTGCTGATCGACCCTCTGATCTAAAAAAAACCCCAGAGAAACAGAATAAGCAAAAGACACAGACTAATATTAGCATAAATGCAATTATTTTTATGATATAAGGAGTGCATTAGAGTAAGGAGTAAATTGATGTTCAACAAATAAAAACTATTTATAATACAAATAAACAAATGATAAAACTTGGCTTGCTGAATATTAGATCACTTTCCACAAAACACTTTATATAAATGATTTGATCAAAGACCAGAACCTAGATTTGCTCTATCTGACAGAAACCTGGCTAAAATCTGATGAATACATTACTTTAAATGAGTCTACCCCACAAAATTACTGCTTTAAAAATGAGCCACGTTTAAAAGGTAAAGGGGGAGGTGTTGCTTAAAACAATATTCTTATTACTTCTCAGAGGGCAGGCTTTAAGTATAACTCATCTGAAGTTTTGGTGCTGCATATAACATTATCTAGAGAAACACATGCTAGTGATAAATCCCTGTCATGTTCTTACTGGCTACTGTATACAGGCCACTAGGGCACAGCACAGATTTCATTAGGACTGGCCGCAGATAAAGTCTTAATTGTTGTTGATTTTAATATCCATGTCAATAAGGAAGAAGATGCATTAGGATTAGCATTCTTAGACATTCTGAACTCTATTGGGGTTAGACAACATGTGTCAGGACCTACACATTGTAGAAATCATACTCTAGATCTAATACTGTCACACAGAATGTTGGTTGTAGTATGGTTGAAATTCTGCAGCAAAGTGATGATATTTCAGCTCACTATCTAGTCTTGTGTAAACTCTATATAGCTAAACCTGTAAACCTTATTACAAGTATGGTATAACCATCACCTACACCACAAAAGAAGGCTTTCTAATTAACCTTCCTGACTCAATTCCTTAGCACATCCAATACAACACAAAAACTTGATGATATAACAGAAACTATGCACTCTCTTTTTTCTAGCACTTTAGGTACAGTTGCTCCTTTACGCTTAAGAAAGATGAAAGAAAACAATCTGACTCCATGGTATAATGAAAACACACGCACCCTAAAGAGAGCAGCCCGGAAAATGGAGCGCAGGTGGAGAAAAACCAAATTAGAAGTATTTTGTATTGCCTGGCGGGAGAGTATGCTGTCATACAGAAAAGCATTAAAAACTGCTAGATCTGACTATTTCTTGCCTCTTTTAGAAGAAAGCAAACACAACCCCCGGTATTTATTTAATACATTGACTAAATTAACGGAAAAATAAAATGTCAACAGGTGCTAACATTCCCCAAGAGTATAGCAGTAATGATTTCATTAATTACTTTAATTCTAAGATTGATACTATCCGAGATAAAATTCTAACTGTGCAGCTGTCAGCTATAGTTTCACTTTAGTTAGTGAACTATAGATCTCCTGAGGAAAAATGACACTCATTCTCTATTATAGGAGAGGAAGAATTGTACAAACTTGTTAAATCATCTAAACCAGCAAAATGTATGTTAGACCCTATTCCATCTAAACTATTCCAGAAGTCATAGATCCTATTTTGACCATTATTAATTCATCATTGTCATTAGGATATGTCCCCAAAACCTTCAAAATGTCTGTAGTTAAGCCTCTTATTAATAAACCACATCTTGACCCCAAAGACTTAGTAAATTACAGACCAATCTCCCTTTTCTGTCAAAGATACTAGAAAAGGCAGTATCCTCACAACTATATTCATATACATAGTTCATAGTTCAAATCATATCTATCTGACTGCTATCAGTTTGTAGCAGTAAATGAGGAGGTATCACAAGTGAAATATGGAGTTCCTCAAGGCTCAGTGCTAGGGCCGTTACTTTTCAGCCTATACATGTCACCTCTGGGAGATATTATCAGAAGACATGGTGTTAGCTTTCACTGCTATGCTGATATATATAGCTGCATATTTCACCGCGGCCCGGTGACACATAAAAAATGAGAATCTAACAGAATGCATAGTCGATATAAAAAACTGGATGATGAGTAACTTCTTAAAGCTAAATTCTGAAAAAACGGAGATGCACCTCGGCACCAACCCACAACCCAATGGACATTTATTCATGTACCTCTCTATTCTGTGTCAATAAATGCACCCACCTAATTTTTTACTTCACCCCGTCACAGTATTGATGAATAGTGTTTCATCCAGGTAAATCTTGCCTACTCTTTAGTGAATATTGAGATTTCATGCATACCATTGTCTACTGCTTTTTGCCTACAAAATAGTATGGAAGTATTTCGAATGCAGCCTGTGGCAGGTGTAAAAATGGATAACCAGCATCAGCAGGCAAATGCTGGACAATCTAGCCTTTAACAATTTGTTAGTAAGTGACAGATACATTCTCTTTTTGTTATTTTGTTTTCTACAAGCTCTGTAGGGATATGTAACCCATTAACACATGCCTTGTTAGTTTGGTTTAGTAGGCAATCTTTTATATTTTAGGTAGTATTTGGCTGTATATCTAAAAATGCATGATTTTGATTAACGGTGTAGCTTGAGATCATAGCTTGTTTCACGTAGATTATGTTTACTTAGGGACTTTTTCCAAGATTGTGCAAAGAAATCAGTGTCAAATGTCTATTGCCGTCTCATAAATAAAGCAGCTCCAATAGGTTTAAGTCTGGCTGGTAACAGTTTTATATTAGAAATCGAGGATAGAACAGAACCAGAATTATTGCCAACTAAACACTTGAAATGTAGGCCTTTATGCAGTGCTTTCATTAATTAGTCAGGCCCATTTTGCCCACATTTAGTTTTGAGTTAGAATATTTCAATTCTCAAGCTTGTTCAAGTAGAGTTTAGCAAAATGACATGAAACATTCAAAGGTATGGTAGTATTTGCCTTTTTGTAAAACTGGAAAAGTTCATTTGTAGTATAATCAAAAGTACGGGTTGTCACGGGTGTGATAAGCACGAGAGCAGACAATGCGTATAAATGAAAACAAAAAGGCTTTAATCCACTCGGGGATGAAATAAACAATATACAGGTAGGCAGGCAGGCAGAATGACAGAACAAAATCACACGCAACTATGGACGTCGGGTAGGGACCTTGACGCTCGGACCAAACAGAACTCAAAACACAGCACTTAAATACATGGGGTAATTGAAACGCACAGCTGATGACAATGATAAATTAACACAGAGGGAAGGCAGGGCACAGGGAGCACATGGCATGGGACGAAAAACATAAACAAAGAGTTCAGAGTCGTGACACGGGTAATAAACAAATATTCAAAATTCGTGTGTTTTTTTGCATTTTCCAATAGTTTTCCAGCATACTGTATGAATCATGCCCAAAAATGGAGGGTTTGAGAGGAGGTTGAATGCATTATAAGGCTACTGGTGACTTATTTTTTTTATTATCACTTGAGTTAGTATGTTTTGGGTTAGAAAAACATATGTCATGTTAGTTATACCTTTGTTTATTGGGGGTGTGGTATAAGTGTTATTCCTCCAGACTCAGAAGGCTACAGTGGATCCCAAATTAGATCTGCATCTGGAAAGGCAATGCTATATGTTGTTCCCCTACAAGAGGAAATGGACCTCAGTCCTCTCCCTAATGATGAGAGAGAATTAAAAAAAATGCCAAAGGAAACTTGTCAAATGTTCCACAAAAACGTGCCTCTACAAGTGCTGGCACCACATTCAGATTTGCAAGTTACATGATTCAACATCTTCAAATGAAGGTGTAATGGATTAATGCTGTCTAATTATTTGTTTTTGGTGCATGCATTTTTGTTTGAATATATATATATATATATATATATATATATATATATATATATATATATATATATATATATATATATATATATATATATATATATATATATACAGTATATATATATATATATATATATATATATATATATATATATAGTATATATATATATATATATACAGTATATATATATATATATATATATATATATATATATATATATATATATATATATACACCTTTTATTAATTTAACATTCCATGTTGATTTTATAATTTAGCTATTACTGTGTTCAGACCTTCAGAAGGATAACAAATCATTTTAATTTCTATTAGCAGATAGCAAATCACAACACTAATGATGAAGTAATGAAGTACTATGTATGCTGCGTTACCCCCATGCCGCGTGTGAATGAGTTGCTGGACTGACTGGGAAGGGCCCGGGATATCTCCTCACTAGACCTGACGAAGGGATACTGGCAGGTACCTCTCTCCAAACACTCTAAACACACTGGCAGTACCGGTCCCTTCCCTTTGGTCTTCACGGGGCCCCAGCAACCTTCCAACACATGATGGACGTTGTCTTACGTAGTCATTCACTCGGAGACCTGGGAGGGCCACCTGGAGCACTTGCGGAGGGTGGTGTCTGAACTCCGGAGGGCTGGGCTCACAGCCAACCCCAAGATATGTCATCTGGCGCTCTTCGAAGCAAGGTACCTGGGTTTCTAAGTTGGGAGGCCCCAAGATAAAAAGGTGGAACCTGTGCGGAACGCTCCTCGACCCCTCACCAAGACCCAGGTAAGTGCCTTCTTGGGGTTGGCGGGCTCCTATAGATGTTTTATCCCCAAATTCTCCTCTTTAGCTGCCTCCCTGTCGGACCTGACCAGGAAGGGGCAGCCCGAGAAGGTGAGCTGGACACTCACCATGGAAAAAGCCTTCCAGGAAATCAAGACAGCTCCCCACTCCCACCCACCCCGCTTTTTCCCCTAACTGCACATCTCATTACAGGACCAGGACGACGCTTTGGGGGGAGAGTGAGACAAGCGTCCCGAACCGCCATCAGCGTCGCCCTGGAAACCGACGAGGAGCACCTGGCCACACCCAAGTTTGAGCACTTGCCTCCATGAACGCTGAGAGTAACCTTTCTTCTCTTGTTCCCTGTAGAGAGCAGCATTTAACTGGTCAGCCTGCACGTCACAGCATGGATCCACTGCACCAGGAGGAACGCACGAAAGAGAAAGAGCACCTCAGCACCACCCCACACTGGGACTTTCACCTGCACTCGTATTTCAACTCTTTTGTTCAATAAATCCACCCTCCGGGGTTTTTGTTCTAGCCCTCGTTTCCACGTGTTTTTTCGACCCGTCACACAATCACATCACTTACATCAGACATGCTCCCCGTACACACACCCCCACACACACTATTCAACTTATACACATTTACTCAGTTGCTCTTTAAGTTGTTTATTTAATCTATGTTTATTTCTATGTATGTTTCATTTTTTGGACATTTATGACTTATTTTTCTGATGTATCATTCATAGCTAAAATATATATGTATTTTAATACATGTAATAGTTTTTGAGCTTTGTTTTGCCATTTGTTTTCATCTTGCGCAAATGTCTGATTTGGGGAATATTTTAAGTTTATTTCTGACCAATTCTTCCCCATAATAGCTGAAATATTTCTGTTTTCTTTACTCTTATCTATGTTTTTTTCTAAGACAGTTATTTAAAAGTTTAATAAAACAAGAAATGTTTTGAAACAATACTTTATAGCTGCTTTTGTTCTTTTACATTATAGGTCATTGTGAAAGGATACACTTATACACTAATACAATATGGTATTTTGTAGTAAGATGCTTGGGGAGATTTACTACATAACATTTCTTTTGAAAATGTATGTGTGTGTGTGTGTGTATATATATATATATATATATATATATATATATATATATATATATATATATATATATATATATATTTTATACTTTGAATTTAGAAACAGCATTATGCTGTAGTTGCAAAAACAGTCTATAACTGTAAATTTCACCAACAGCAAGACACAGTTTATTTTACAATTACTCACTGGTAGCCGTACTGTCAGTTATGTACTGTTTTTTAAAAAAACAACATGCAACTGAAATTTTAATTAACAGTAGGTTAATTAACACAGTTAATTTTACAGTGCCTTGCTAGGAACCGTGCTGCCAGTTCTTTACTGTTTTTTAACAGTAAAATTTTTTACAATGCAGGTCAACAGAAGATCTTAATCTTGAAGCGCGTGAAGAACAAGATGATTCAGATGACTCAGACCTACTCTGAGGTACTGCAGGTTTTTGTGGTCCATGATTACCTCGAATGGGTGTTTAGCTCCTTCCAACCAGTGACGCCACTCGTCAAGGGATTGCCCACGTCATAGTTCTGCTCCACCAGGATGAAGTGAGGTTTACCTTTCCACTGCGAGAGAGCTGCTCCTACTCCCAGTGTTGCCGCGTCCACTTCGACTACGAATGGTAGGTTGGGATTAGGGGGGCTGAGAGTTGAGGCTGAGGAGAAAGTGGATTTTAGTCGTTCAAAGGCCTCTTCGGCTTTCAGGATTTTAGGCTAAGGTTTTCTTGGGTTGGCGAAGTGAAGAGGTGAGTGGTGCAGCAACTTGACTACAGTGAGCAATTAAACAGCGGTAGAAATTTGTAAACTTCAAAAATCTCTGTAGTTGTTTGAGGGTGCTGGGAGCCAGCCAGTTGCGAACTGCCTCCACCTTCTTCGGGTCCATTCGTACGCAGGTAGGTGTGATGATGTAGCCTAGGAAGTGCATGGTGCACTTGTGGAACTCACATTTCTCCACTTTCAGGTAGAGATGATGTTCTCAGAGGCGCTGAAGGACTTGGGTGAGTAGATAAGGATGCCATCAATGTAGATGAGCATGAATCGGTTAAGCATGTCACTGACAATCTCATTCAAGAAGTTTTGAAATATGGAAGGTGAGTTTGAAAGACCATACGGGAAAAGTTGATCACAGTACAGGAGATTAGCATTGGTATATGCAATGTAGGAAACAGATGGAGTTAAGGTGGTAACACTCACCATTTGGTGTGTTGGGTGAACAGGACAGGATGGAGGAGATATGTAGGGGAGCCATAGTACAAACACAGTCCCTCCTTTATCCGGCGGGCTCTTTCCTGAGCAGTAAGGTGGTACGTATCAGTAATCATGGGCTCCAGTGCGGGAAGCGGGATTGTTCAGAGGGACTTTGGCAAGAGGGTTCAGGTTCTGCCAAGCAAGCGGAGAAGTGTTGGTGACGCAGGTGGCCTTTCGTAGAAAAGTTTACAAGCCCACGTCATCATCATATATGGCCGTCTGCTGGCGAATGGAGGGATTTAATCCGCGGTGGAACACTGAAAGAAGGGCAGTGTTATTCCATCCACTTCGCAAAGCAAGCATACAGAAACGTATAATGTACTTGGGCACAGGGAGCTCTGCCTGCCTGAGTTGGAGAAGCTCATCATGTGCCAACATGCAGGTGGTAGGTAGGCCGAACACCTCTTTGAAATGCTCCAGGAAGCCGTCGAGGGAGTTTACCCATGAGCTGTTTGAGTTCCAGAGTGCTTCCACCCATTGCAACGCTCTGCCTGTGAGCAAGGAGATCACAAAGGCGATCTTGCCTTGTTCGGTAGGGAAGAGGTGTGGTTGCATCTCCAAGTACAGGGATCATTAAAGCAGGAAGCTGTTACAGGTGGCTGCATCCCCCGTGAACGTTGCAGGATGTGCGATGGGACGGGTAGGGCTAACCGGCGGGGAAGGGCATCATGCAGAGCCTGAACAAACAGCTGGTATGGTTCGCAGGTGCGGGTGATTAGTATTCAGGGGATCAGGATCATGAGGGAAGTGATGATGTGACAATGGGACATACAAAAATGACACTTCAAAAACTATATACTTGTCAGGGATTGGCAGTAGCCTGTTGTGTTTGTCTTGCGTTTTGTTGTCCTGAAGCACATGGCCTTTGTTTTGACAGCTCGCCATGTGCTTTGCTGTTAACTCCTCCCCTCTTGTTAACCCTAATTGTTTCACACTCCTGCACCCCATTTCTGTTAATAACCCTCCCTACTTAATCTCCTTGTGTTTTCTGTCCTTTGTCAGTCCGTCGTTTGATGTTGTTCGTTCTGACGCTGAACACCAGTTTGCTTGTCTGATCTGTCTCGTTTGTCTTAGTCTTAGTCCTGTCTTCAGTTAGTACTGCTTTTGTTTTTTGGCTTTTTGTTTGTTAGTTTCTCGTTTTTGGCCCCATCTCTCCAGCCCACCTTTTACCTGGCGCAGGACTCTCCTCTCACAAGATAACCTCCGGGTGCCAGTACCTGTCTCGGTCCTCTAGCGGGTGGATGTTGGAAGTGGCCACAGTGTGAGGCTCCCCAGTCACTGCTTGGACCGGCCACCCTTTTTCCCACCCCACCGGTTGGGTCTGGTTCACCCTTCGTCTCTTCCTATTGTGTCCGCAAGATGAGCCATCCTCCACCTCTCAGCAGTTGGGATTGTGTCTGAGTCGACTGCCAGCGAATTCACCCTTTTGGACTATTACTCAAACCCTTGTTTGTCTAATAAACTCTTTTTTTTTCTTCTGCAATTGGGTCTGCTCGTCTGTTCTGACAGTACGGACTGACCAACATGGACCCAGCGGAAGAAAACCATGTCCGTACCGCTCTGGCCCACCAGGGGGTTATGATTGATTCCCTCACCTCTCAAGTGGCTAATTTAAGCATCTCATCCCACATCCCTTCCAACCCTGAGCCACATGCCAACAACCCACCTCCTTATGCCGGGGACCCGAACTGTTGCCAAGCCTTTCTGTCCCAATGTTCCTTGGTGTTTGCACTTCAGCCAGGTCGTTATGTCTCTGAACTAACTAAGGTGGCTTATGTCATCACCCTCCTCACCGGCAAGGCTCGAGCGTGGGGGACAGCCGTGTGGGATGGTCAGTCACAGATATGCTCCAGTTTTGTTAAGTTCAGCACTGAGATGAAGAGGTTGTTTGACCGTTCCGTCAGGGGAGATGAGGCGGCGGCTAAGCTTGTTCGACTCCGCCAGAAGAGTCAAACCGTGACTGACTACCTCATTAAGTTCAAGACCCTGTCCGCCGAGTGCAAGTGGGATGAGGGAGCCCTGCGTGCCTTGTTTCGGGAGGGGTTGGATCCTCAGATTCAGGATGAGATTGCGGCTCAGGAGACCCTGGCAGATCTAGAGGGTCTTATCAGCCTGGCATTGCGCATCGAGGCCCGGATCCATCTTCGCCGAAAGCGTCTTTTCCCATGGTCAGCAAGGGACTCCCAGAGCTTTGAGCGCCTACCATCCCAGCCCTCCAGTGACCCTGAGCCAATGCAATTAGGTCGTCTCCACCTCACAGCTCAGGAGAAACAAAATCGTCTGGTTCGGGGACTGTGTTTGTACTGTGGCAACTCTGGACACCGGGTCTCTACGTGCCCTTTAAAAAGATACCAGGGCGTCCTAGTGGGTTCGTCTCCTATGCCCTCCTCCTATTCTCGTACCCTCCTTCCAGCAGTAATCACCTGTTTAGGAACCTCTCACAGCTGCGAGGCTCTGGTTGACTCCGGGGCCGAGGCCAACTTCCTCGATGTCCAGACAGCTAAAAGTTGGGGCATCCCAGCCATTCCTCTCACCTCCCCTGTTCCTGTCTGGGGACTATCTGGCCAAAAACTTTCCACCATCACACATTCCACTCCCTGTGTAAGTCTTGTCGTGTCGGGCAATCACTGTGAGAACATTGTGCTGCTTCTCCTGGACTCCCAACAGGCTTGTCTTGTTTTGGGGCATCCATGGTTGAGGCAGCATGGTCCTCACATTGATTGGTCCCATAATTTAATTCTGTCCTGGGACAAGTCTTGTTATGTGTCTTGTTTGGGTGCTGCTTCTCCTGTCTCTGTGTCTCCCTTTCCTCAGGATCAGGAGGTGGATGTCTCCGGCGCTCCGGTGGAGTACCGCGATCTGGGTCGGGTGTTCAGCAAGTCCCGAGCTCTATCCCTTCCTCCCCACCGACCCTACGACTGTGCTATCGACCTTCTCTCAGGCACTTCTCCGCCCAGGGGACGTTTATTCTCCCTGTCTGCTCCTGAACGAGAGGCTATGGACACCTATATCCAGGAATCGCTCCGTAATGGACTCATTCGCCACTCCTCATCTCCCGCTGGTGCTGGTTTCTTCTTTGTTAAAAGAAGGATGGTTCTCTGCGTCCCTGTATTGATTACAGGGGACTCAATGACATCACTGTTAAGAATAGGTACCCCTTACCCTTGATGTCTTCTGCTTTTGAGCTCTTGCAGGGAGCTAAGGTCTTCACCAAGTTAGACCTCCGCAATGCCTACCACCTAGTCAGGATCCGGGAGGGTGATGAGTGGAAGACAGCATTCAACACTCCTCGGGACACTATGAATATCAGGTCCTTCCGTCTCGGTCTCACGAACGCTCCTGCTGTCTTCTTCAGAACATGGTTAACAGTTTGTTGGGAGACATGATTAACCGCTTTGTCTTTGTGTACCTTGATGATATTCTCATCTTCTCCCCTTCTCTCCAGGTACACACCCACCATGTTCGCCTTGTTCTCCAACGCTTGCTAGAGAATCAGCTCTTTGTCAAAGCGGAGAAGTGCGAGTTCCACGCCAAGTCGGTCTCATTCCTTGGGTTCATTGTTTCGAAGGGAGGTTAAACCGACCCTGTCAAGGTTAAGGCAGTCGCCGAATGGCCGGTACCCGACTCTAGAAAGGCTCTGCAGCGATTCCTCCGGATTCGCCAATTTTTATAGGCGGTTTGTCAGGAATTTTGGCCAGGTGGCTGCACCCTTAACTGCGCCACCTCTACTAAGTCACCTTTCGTATGGAATCCTCGGCTCAGGAGGCCTTTGATAATCTTAAGTCCCGGTTTATCTCTGCTCCTGTTCTCTCTATTCCAGATCCTAAGAGACAATTCATTGTTGAGGTTGACGATCAGATGTCGGGGTCGGCGCTGTCTTGTCCCAACGCCCTCCCAGGATGGGAAAGTACATCCCTGTGCTTTCTTTTCGCACCGCCTGAACCCTGCTGAACGGAATTACGACATCGGCAACAGGGAGCTGCTGGCGGTCAGGCTGGCCTTGGGGAGTGGCGCTACTGGTTGGAGGGGCCACTCAGCCTTTTTGGTCTGGACGGATCACAAAAATTTAGAATATATCCGCTCAGCCAAGCGGCTGAGTTCTCGCAGGCTCGCTGGGCACTTTTTTTCAATCGCTTCAGGTTCACCCTCTCGCATCGCCCGGATCGAAGAACGCCAAGCCTGACGCCTTGTCTCGCTTTTTGAGCCCCCGAGAAGCGGCTTCTACCGACCCGATCCTCCCTCATGGGGTGGTTGTGGGGGCTCTTACTTGGCAGATTGAGAGACTTGTCAGCGAGGCCGGTCAAGGAGTGGTTGTTCCTGTGGGGTGTCCAGCGGGTCGGTTGTTTGTTCCTGAGCCCCTTCGCCTGAAGTTCTCCAGTGGGGTCACGACCCAAGCTAACCTGTCACCCGGGAGTCAGGAGATCATTGGCAGCCATCCGTCAACGATTTTGGTGGCCATCTATAGGCCAGGATGTCAGGCAGTTTGTGTTGGCTTGTCAGTCTGCGCGCCCAGACGAAGACTCTCTAACCAGCCTCCGCTCAGGTCTGTTATGTCCCTTCCCTATTCCCACCCGTCCTGGTCTCATATTGCCTTGACTTTGTTACTGGCCTCCCCTCTAAGGGCAACACCGCCATCCTTACGTGGTGGATCGGTTCTCAAAATCGGTTAATTTCATTGCTCTTCCCAAACTCCTCAGCAGCAAGGAGACCGCGCAACTGGTTATCGACCACGCCTTCCGCTCCACGGGTTGCCCACGGACGTGGTTTCTGATCGGGTCCCCAGTTTGTCTCCCGGTTTTGGCAAGAATTCTGTCGACAGATCGGGGCCTCTACGAGTCTGTCTTCAGGTTATCACCCTCAGTCCAATGGTCAATGTGAGCGAGCCAACCAGGATCTTGAAAGAGCACTCCGCTGCCTGGCACTTCGTAATCCTGCCTCCTGGAGTCAGCAGCTTTCGTGGAGTACGTACGCCACAATACTCGACCAGTGGCATCCACAGGTATGTCACCCTTTGAATGTTCTGTTGGTTATCAACCCCCTTGTTCCCCATCCAGGAACCCGACGCTGCGGTGCTGTCTGCTCTAGCCTTTGTCCGGAGGTGTCGTAAGACCTGGAATAAGGCCAGGAGGGTCTTGGCCCAGACCTCTAGACGCACCAAGGCAGCAGCCGACCATCATCGGACTCCAGCTCCTTGCTACATTTGTGGTCAGAAGGTATGGTTTCCACCAAGGACCTGCCTCTCAGGGCGACTTCTCGTAAAGCTGGCGCCCAGGTTCATAGGTCCATACCAGATCACCAAGGTTCTCAGTCCGTGTGGTTGTTAGGCCTCCTGGTTACCCTCCTCCCTTGGTCGGGTACACCCTGTTTTTCATGTATCCAGGGTTAAGCCTGTCATTCGCCTCCCATCTTAACCACTTCTCCCACTAATGACTCTTTCTCCCACCCCCCACCCCTCGCCTAGTGGATGGTTCTCCGGCCCACACTGTCCGGAGATTGTTAGACGCTCGTCGTAGGGGAAGAGGTTTTCAATACCTGGTGGACTGGGAGGGTTACGGTCCTGAGGAGAGGTCATGGATTCCGGCTCGGGACGTCCTGGATCCATCGCTCATCGAGGATTTCCGCCGGCGCAGGGATTATCCTCCTTGATACGCCTGGGGGCGTTCCTGAGAGGGGGGGTACTGTCAGGGATTGGCAGTAGCCTGTTGTGTTTGTCTTGCGTTTTGTTGTCCTGAAGCACATGGCCTTTGTTTTGACAGCTCGCCATGTGCTTTGCTGTTAACTCCTCCCCTCTTGTTAACCCTAATTGTTTCACACTCCTGCACCCCATTTCTGTTAATAACCCTACCTACTTAATCTCCTTGTGTTTTCTGTCCTTTGTCAGTCCGTCGTTTGATGTTGTTCGTTCTGACGCTGAACACCAGTTTGCTTGTCTGATCTGTCTTGTTTGTCTTAGTCTTAGTCCTGTCTTCAGTTAGTACTGCTTTTGTTTTTTGGCTTTTTGTTTGTTAGTTTCTCGTTTTTGGCCCCATCTCTCCAGCCCACCTTTTACCTGGCGCTGGACTCTCCTCTCACAAGATAACCTCCGGGTGCCAGTACCTGTCTCGGTCCTCTAGCGGGTGGATGTTGGAAGTGGCCACAGTGTGAGGCTCCCCAGTCACTGCTTGGACCGGCCACCCTTTTTCCCACCCCACCGGTTGGGTCTGGTTCACCCTTCGTCTCTTCCTATTGTGTCCGCGAGATGAGCCATCCTCCACCTCTCAGCAGTTGGGATTGTGTCTGAGTCGACTGCCAGCGAATTCAGCCTTTTGGACTATTACTCAAACCCTTGTTTGTCTAATAAACTCTTTTTTTTTTCTTCTGCAATTGGGTCTGCTCGTCTGTTCTGACAATACTTCTCAGCAATTATTGATACATAATTATTTGTGACTAATTATATGAATTACTGAGAAAATTATTTAGATTAAAAATAATATTAGTCCAAATTCCTACTTAGTGTGTCATAGAATGACATTATTAATGCAACTTATACTACAACTAGATGGTAAGAATATCACTAAACATGAATTACAATTAAGCAAACATACAATGTTTATTTAAACATTTTTTTTGGAAGATTTACTAACATTTCATAAAAATAAAAATAAAAATTCTCACAAAACATAATTATATTATAATTTTATTTGCATTCAATCTTGTGCATTCAGAAAATGTATTACAATGTATTACACACCTAAAGGCTCTATCAAAACATAAAGAATAATGAATTATCTTTTTTTTTCTGATAAAAGTTATAACTGAAGTAGAAATGAGGGTGTGCTTGATGAGTAAAAACAATCATTGGTTCTCACATCAATCACATTTGAGCTTACGTTTACATATTTAATGTGTGTAAGATGAAATAAAAATCTTATGTAATTGTTTAGTTGAAATTAAATAGTAAGGAGTAAAAAGTATTTTTTTTTCAGAATTGTAATCAAGTAAAAGTATAAGTAGTCAGTTTAAATTGTACTTAAAGTAAAAATCCCCCCAAATAATACTAATAATAATAATATATATTTTTTAAATTAATTTTTTTGCTGTAGTAATGGAAAAACGAAACAAAAAACAGGCTGTTGCTGTCAGAATATGGCCGTTGATGTACGTACATTTTTACAGTAAAAACTTTTTCTTTTTGTGTTACAGATACTGTAAGCGTAAAGAAACAAATAAGGATTGTAACTTCGTTCACGACGACCCATTAAAGTAAAACGCTATTTCAGAGAAAGGAAAGGAAACGGTGTTTTCAAGTAGTTAGTGGTAGTTTCTCACAGCTCAGCTTTCGCTGCTCCTCGACCATGTCTCCGCCTTTTCTGCTAACTCCATTCCAGCGTGTTTGTAACCTCCTCCCCTTCTCTTCTCTGATTCGGGGCTGTCCCAACAATAAGAGCCCACCTCTTGTAGCACAGCCTTACGGACGGTCCGTGGAGAACTAAAACGCTAAAGGCTTTGGACACACAAGCATTAGATTAGCACCCAGCAGTTGTCCCGCAACGGGGGCTGATGATCAGTCGGGGCAAGATGTGGGTTTGGTACTTTCTGCTCGGCTCGGGAACGCGTATGGGCTCGGTCGGTGAGTCGTTACGCCTTCATCCATTGTTTTTCTGAAGCTCCTTCTTTAGCGCCATTAGAGCAGCATTTGTTACGGTGTTTCGGGAGTGCTCGGTCGTCGCAGTTGTTGCATTTTTCTTCGGAAGTAGCAGCGTAACTTTTGTAACACGAAGTAACGGGTCCGTGAAGCACACCGGCATTAACGTGCACGCGCCCCCTCCTTTTCCCATTAAAATATTAGGTTTTAAACCAAACGGAGTTTGAGATTTGCTTGGAGTGTGAGACTGTGTCACCAACGCAATTATAAATAAATAGTTCTAGCGTGTCCTTATTTGCTGGATTTTTTTTCTTCAAAATATTACTCTGTGAGATCCAAGCCCGTAATGGAGTGTTTGTATCTGCTGAAGGTCAACTGAACAACAACCATTCACTGGTCAGATAAACAATATAAGGATCTTTTCTATTGAAATCATTTTTGAGGAAAAATCATTTTGAAGCGTGACAGGTTTTGTTGTTAAATATGTTACATTCCCAGTAATATGGCCATTTTATGAATGTATGGACCTAAATTTATCAAGCAACATAAATAAAATTTTTGTATAAGTCTGGCAGATCAATTTTACATTTTTGACAGCACAGATTACTTTTTATTGTTTGCTGGTTAAAGCGTGTTCATGACAGAACTAACATGCTCTTGTGATCTATAGCACACGTTCCTTGCTCTTTATAGGCAAAAGTCACCTTTACATCTATAATTTTTCAATTTATGGCACTTTTACACAGATTTTATGTGCATTTGATACACAGTATCCAGTTCTTTGATTAGTGGCAAATGGGCAAAGCTTTTAAACACAATGAGGAGATTTACATAATACCATTGTCAATTGTATATTGTATTATACCGCATTGATATATATATATATTATTCAGTCCCGATGGTAATGAGTGTCTCCCCTCAGAGAGGAGTAAACGCATACTTTTGAGATTTATAGGCCTTGCGTTTTGCATTTTCATGATTATCTCATACATAAAGTGAATGGGTAAAAAAAAAGAGCTATAACAAGCTATTAGCAAATGAAGGAAATTAATTGTGAAACTTGTGAAAAACAGAGCGAACGAGAGCGGATGAACAAAAAATGGAATGGAGCAGAAAAAAAGAAAATGACAATAGGCACGAAAATAGAAATATAAGTTGAAATGTGAATGATAAGCCGACTGGCTAAGAAATGCTAATGATGATTTAGCATGAGCTACGCTGAGCTCATGAAGTGACTCTCAGCTCTGGAGATGTTGTTTGTGGATTCATGTCCTCATTTAGTAAGATGTCAGTATGTGAATTCAGTTTATGAGTGGATTCCGTCTGCATTTTCTGCATTGTGGAAATTATATAAATATGTAGTACTTACGGACAAGTGGGTACAGACCAGCAAGTCCTTGGTAAATAATAAGACACATTACTGTAAATACTAATGATATGTACAAAAAACATGTAGTATAATATGGTATTATGTAGTAACAAACAAGACACATATTGTACTTGTTATACACATGGGAAAAAAGTAGTACTTAAAAACAATTGTGTTTACAATGTGCTTACAGTGTGGAATGACTGGTAATTCCTGGTAGTTCCCAAAGTTCTCAATATAAGTTAGTCTCTCCAGCCCAATACAATTCAATATCTCCTTTTTCCACATTTTCAAGGATGGAGCATCCATACTCCTCCAGCACAATGCAATAACTTTCCCAGTTTGAAGGAGACCAAAATCTAGAAGCTTAGTCTGCTTCAAAGTAGAATCGAGTGGATATATTCCGAGTATACAGAGTTTAACATTCTGAGGAATTTTATCCCTGAGCATGTCCGACATACATTCAGTAACTTATTTCCAAAAACACTGTATTTTTTTGACATTCCCAAAAGCGATGATATGATGTGCCTATCGCATCAAGGCATTTAGAGCACACATATGGGATGTTAACAGATATAAGGTGAAGTTTAACAGTATTTATGTAGGTTCTCATTAACCATTTGAATTGAAGTAATTGAAACCTTGTACTTATTGTTTGCATTTGTGCTTTTGGACATGCATTATTCCAGTCTGCTTCATCTATATCTTCATGCATATCCAATTTCCAAGCATTTCATTTATCCAATGTTGATTCAGTGCTGTATTTGACCAATAAATTGTAATACATAGATGTAGGCCCCCTTCCTTCCCCCTTCCCCTTCCCCTCTAATTTTGATAAAGATGGTATACAGCTTATCTGTTCCATTTTTGATGACACGTAACTTTTTAACTGTAAAAATTTAAAAGAAGTGTTTTTTTTGGGATTGAATATTTTTGGCATAAGTAATCAAATGAAAGTAAAACTCCATTTTCTTATAAATCCATAATTTTCTGAATGTCTCTTGTATTCCACAACTTAAAGCCCCCGTCTTTATTACCTAGTATAAATTGTGTATTACCCCAAATAGGAGTAAATTGGGACAGTTCTGGCAGGTGTCGCAACACTGGACTTTTTTTTACTTCTGTGGACTAAACACCTCCTCGCAAGCTAAGCTGTCTGGGGACGGTCCTTGAGAGAGCCTTGCCGCATACATTGACTCATACACGCATACATACACTCCCATCCAGAGCAACGCAGATCCACAGCCTGTGCCCACTGCTGACAGAGTTCCGGAGTTAGCTGCGACCACAGAGCCATCGCCGGAAAGACCGCCAGAACCGAGCCGACTTCATCGGACCAGGTGCATGAGCCGGCAACAGAGCACAGGTGGAGTATGCCTGGTACAGCGAGAGCACGGAGTGGAGCTCCACCCACTGCAGCAGAGCTGAGGATGAGCTGATTATATATCTGGGGCTGCTGGATCTACAGGAAAAGCTGGAAGATTCGCATCTGGAGTGTCCTGAATGCCCGCTGGTCCCGTCCAGCCATCTTGAATGCCCGCTGGTCCCGTCCAGCTGCCCTGAATGCCCGCTGGTCCCATCCAGCCGTCCTGAATACCCGCTGGTTCCGTCCAGCTGTCAAGAGTCTCTGCCCCAAGGGCGCCTCCCAGAGACTGTTCTCCCAGAGCCCGTTCCTCCAGCACTCCTTCCAGTGCCGGCGCCTCCAATGCCTCTGCAAGTAATCGCACCTCCAGCGCCTCCGCCAGTGACCATGCAGCCCGTGCGCCCTACTATTACCTCTCACAAAGTTTAACCTCCCTCCCACCTCATGCAGCCTGGACTCCACCATATGTCACAACACTGGACTCTTTTGTTTGTATTGTCATGTTCCATTGTGACCTACTTTCAGTTGATTGTCCCATTGTCTTCAGGTGTGTTCAGTTAATTAAGTAATTTACTTTGTGTATTTAGTCCCTGTCTATTTCAGTTCAGTTGGTCCGGTCTTCATCCTTTTGATGCATTTGGTTTCTGTTGGTCTTCCTGGCTGCCGTATGTTTATTTGTTACTTTAAGTTATTAAGATGATTTCCTCGTGGAGTGCTCCTTCTCCCTGAACCACATCATGAGAGCATGTCCCCAATAGGTTTATGTGCAGCATGCCAAATTTAAATTGTATTTTTAAGAAAAGGATTTCTTGTGTTCTGCTTCAATAACTTAACATCTGAAGAGTATAAATACATTTTTAATGGCAATTTTGGGGTGTACGATTGTTCAATGTCCACCCAAGCTGGAGGTGGTGCTGTATGGAAATAATTTAACGCTTAAGTCAGCTGGGCAGCCATATAGTACCATCTGGAATTAGGAAGCTGAATCCCTGCCCTTTCATAAGGTAAATGTAATGTAGTTTAAGGCGAAGTCTAGCTTTTCTGTTGTTCCAAATATATTGGGCAAGTAGTTTAAGTTTATCATAAAATGCATTTGGTAATGGCAATGGGAGTGTTGGAAAGTAGTCTAAAAATTTGGGTAGAATAGATATTTTTATTATGTTAATTCGTCCAATCATAGATATTTGTAGATTTGACCATTTTTGCAATATCTCACTACTTCTGTCCATCAGGGGATCATAATTTATTGAAATTATTTTACTAAGGTTGGGAGTAATTTTAACACCTATATAACTAAAACCACCAGTAGTTGTCATGAACGGGGTGTTTACTGTAGGTGTCTTTCTTCCTTATTGAGAAACATTAATACTGACTTAGAATTATTAATTTTATATCCAGAAAAGTAAGATCATCATATTAGGAATACTGCTTTTCAGATTTGTCAGAAAAAATATATCATCATCTGCAAATAAAGAAATACGATGGTCCCTCCCTCCAATTATAATACCTGATACTCCTGTTTGGGCTCTTACCGCCATGGCTAAGGGTTCGACTGCCAACAGTGGGGACAAAGGGCATATTCAAGACTCTTCTGATATTATGATATCCTTGTCTTTTTTGTATAAAGCCTTGTTAATCGTCAACAATTAATTGGGAAGATATTTATCTAATCTTCTAGAGAGCGCTTTGCACGGTATTTTTGTATCACATCCCATTAAATAATTCGTCTGTAAGATGAACACTCAGTTGGAGACTTATTTGGTTTTAATATTAAAGTTATGATGGCTAATCTTAATCTGGGAGCGTTATATAAATATTACTCATACATATCGAGCAATGGTCTTATAAGTTGTCTCTTAAATGTCTTTAAGAGAAATTCTATTGGAAGCCCATCTTGTCCTAGTGCTTTACCACTGTTTATATCTTCTATAGGTTCACTAAGATCTTTCATTGTTAATGGGCTGTCTAATGCTATTTTCTCATCTTCCGATATAGTTTTAAATTGCAGCTGGTCAAGGAACAATTTTTGCCTGTTTCTATTACCATTATATTCGTATATGTATCCATAGTTAAATTGCCAGTCTTTAGCTTTATACTATTAATTGTTCTTTCAGATTGCATGTTCTTTATCCTCCATGCTAACAGCTTACCAGCTTTTTCCCTCCTGGTCATAGTATGTTTGCTTAGTCCACAATAGGCTTTTAGCCACTTTTATTTGGGTTCAGCATTCTCCAAACTTCAATTAAACTTAGATCTTTCATATAATCAATTAATATTTTCCTAGTTTGTATATGAGTATCTATTTGAGTGGATCTGTCTAATACTGGGTCGAGGGTGCAGTTAAAATCACCTCCAATTATATTAAATCCCTCCAAATCAGAAACTGTTAAAATTTATTTCACAAAAAATGATGGATAAGCTGTCTTCATTTGGACTATAAATACTTATAAGATTTAGCTTTTGTGTCGAAACACTCCCCTGAACAATTATATATTTTCCAGAAGGGTCTTGAATGGTTTTAGTAACTTGAAATGGCAGTGATCTATGGATGAGGATAACTATGAGGATAACTTTTCTTTGGTTTTTAAATACAGTTGTCTTTTTTTTTCTTAGATTGTCAGCTTCTACAAGGAAATAACTTTACAACAGAGTGCAACATTCCAGGAAATTTTATGTGCAGTGATGGTGAATGTATTCCTGGAGGTTGGCAGTGTGATGGCTTTCCTGACTGTTTCGACAAGAGCGACGAGAAGGGATGCCGTAAGTCTTACACGTCCTGCACACGCTGAAAAAAAAGATTACTGAATATAACTGAATTCAACCCACCTGAAATATATATTAATCAGTAGTTAGCAACAGCACCCAGCATCCATAAAATCAGTGCTTCTTGGTCTCTACTCTTCAGCACAATGGTGACCCACAAAACTCAGAAAACAGAATATTCGACAATAACTGATCTCTTAAATCTCAACAACTTTACTTATTGCAAACCAGTCTTGACATAATTTATTTTATACAAACCTTATTGAGAATAAACAGAAGTTTAGATGTTTCATTGACAATAATGAAGATTAAAGTCACCACAGTGGAGACAAGAATTTGCCTTAGGCTCTTGATCGTTGAATTTTTAGTGTTAGTTTTAATCTAATGCAATGCAATTTTAGTCATCAAATGGTGATCAAAAATCACATTTGGAGTTTATTTAGTTTTAGTTTGGTATTTTGAAGTCTTGCTTTGAAAGCTTAAAGGCTTTACAAAAGTCATTACAGAAGTTTGTGCTGATTATCATCTTTGAGCACTTTTTTTGGTCTTTCTGAGTCAAAAACACAACTTAAGACACTTCCTATATAATTATGAACCATAATTTAATAGTACAGTACTGAAATAATATTCTCTTGTATTATATTTTGATTGAACGTCTGTAGATTACAACAAAACTAGAATTGTATGTACTATCATATAGAAATATCTCCTTAAAGCAAGATATGCACACGTTTACCTTTTACAGTTCAATAGAACCCACACAGAACAAATGATTACCAGAAACACTGATTTAGTTGCATTTTTTTTCCGATTCATTAATTATTTTTCTATGTCTACTGTGGATGTTTACTTTTGGTTGTTATACAAGTGGAATACACTGATTTTGAAATACTCTCATTTACTCCTCATTTTTCCTGACCTGTTGTGACAATATGAAGCTGCTATGATGCCTTTATCAGCATTATTTGGGTGTGAGGTGATGCTATAGGTCTTGTCTTGGCAATGCATTAATGTACAGCAGTGAGGGATAGTTACTACTGTAAAAAAACACAAGATAAACATCAACTAACTAATTTGTGTATTTTGATGTGGAAAATTTTAATTTTAAGCAGTTTACCCCCTACCCCCGAATGTTCAAGACATGTTAAGTATAACATGTTGATCAGATTCTGTAGGCTTGAAATTGTTATCTCATTGTGTACTTATTATTTTGATAAGAAAGTGTTTGCACCTAATTTTGAACCTAATATTTTCTTTTTTCCTTTAACCCCTCGCAGTGAAGGTGAAGGCAAAATGTGCACCCACATTCTTTGCATGTGCAAATGGGGTCCACTGCATTATTGGCCGCTTCCAGTGTAATGGTTTCAGAGACTGCCCCGATGGTAGCGATGAAGACAACTGCAGTAAGTATCCAATGTGTAGCCAACACATTACTACAGAAATTAAGGAGTATGGCAAGCCATACACTGTCACTTGTCAGTACACTTCAACTTGTACTGGCATGTGACGATTGCATCCAGCTGCTGCTGATCAAAGCTTGAGTATAAATAGGCAGCAGGTGCAACATAGTGAAATTTAGGCACTACATTTATCGAATTTGAGACCCCTTTAGGCCACCAAAGGTGCACACGAAAAAGTTGTTTCCTCAGTATCTATTTTGTATGTGCAGTGTATTCACACTCAATGAGTTCAGTAAAGTTGGAAACAGATTTGAAGATTCGAATTTCACAGATCAATAGCTCATGAACGAAATCTTTTTCACAATAACAGTCAAGTTAAAATTTATGTTGATGGCTTGACTGTAAACATCATAATAAACAATGTAATAAATAGTTTTGAAAAAAAAATCAGCTTTTTCACTGAACCAGAGAAAAACGTAAAAAATAATCATAATGACGCAGTCGCCATGCTACAATAATGATAGAAAGATTTCCACTGAGAATTTTACTGTATTATTTGTGTCCCTGTCACACATGGACTCCCTTTTGTTGTTGGTTTGTCCTGTACCATTTGCCCTGTATGACCTACTTTTAGTTTATTGTCTTATCGTGTTCAGCTGTGTCTCATTTGCTAGATATTTACATTGTGTATTTAAGTCCTGTGGTTTCAGTTCTGTTGGTCTGATCTCGTCAATGTTTTAATGAGGTTTAGTTTATCTGCTTGTCTGCTTTCCTGCCCGAGGTATTATTTCTGTAAATTTGCATAATTAAAATCGTTAACTTTATATTCTTGTCAGAATCAGAATCAGAATCAGAATCACTTTATTGCCAGGTATGTTTGCACATACGAGGAATTTGTTTTAGTGACAAAAACTCTACAGTGCAACACAATAACAAGACAAGACAGATATAAAGAGAATTATGTACAATATACAAAAATATAAAATGTGCAACACAGCAAAAAATAAAAATATATACTATAAACATTCAAGTAACAGGAATTATGTTTGTGCAGTGTTATGTGCAAATCTGTATGTTAAATAAATAAGTGTCCTCAAGTGTTCATGACATGGACTGCCTGGGGGAAGAAACTGTTCCTGTGTCTGGCTGTCCTGGTACTCAGTGCTCTGTAGCGGCGACCAGACGGCAACAGTTCGAATATGGAGTGTGCGGCATGTGAGGGGTCCAGAGTGATTTTCTTAACCCTTTTGTTTAATGTAGATAGGTACAATTCTTGGAGAGTGGGGAGGGTTGTACCAATGATTCTCTCAGAAGTCCTGACTACCCTCTGTAGTCTTCTGAGGTCATAGTTGGTAGCTGAGCTGAACCAGACAGTTATGGAAGTGCAGAGGATGGATTGTATGATGGCCGAGTAGAACTGTTTCAGCAGCTCCTGTGGCAGGTTGAGCTTCCTCAGCTGACGAAGGAAGTACAATCTCTGCTGGGCCTTTTTAACAATGTCGATGTGAGTGTCCCACTTCAAGTCCTGGGAGATTGTGGTGCCCAGGAACCTGAATGACTCCACTGTTGCCACAGTGCTGTCCATGATGGTGAGTGGGGGGAGTGAAGTGCTCCTATTCCCTAAACCACAGTGTGACAGTCCCCTTCAAAAATTGCTAGTGAGAAATTTGATGTTTATTGTTCCCCCCTACTGTTAAATGAAATTTATGCCCATGGGTACAGCGTGTACTACTGTGATAAGTTTGCCTCATCAAAGCAGAAGTTATCAGTTTTAAAATCAGTCAAGGTGAAAACTACATTTATTTTAAAGACCAACAGTTTAACACTAAATATTAGACATACACAGACATGTTAAAGAATGGCCTGCACAGAGGGGTCAGGTAATTGTTGGTCAGCTTGTTGGGCTGTGGCTGATTGGAGTGTGGCGAGCTCCTGCTCCCATATATACTGCGAAACACATGCATCAAGTTTCAGTAACCAACAAGTGGAGAGAGAGGAAACAAAGAAAAGAAATTAACATGTGGGAGAAAATTCACCAATTTTGCAAATCTGAGGACACTTTGGCTAGACTACTAATTATAGTTTTTGAGACAATATCCTGCAGAGAAGGAAAAAATATCTATCCCCAAGTATTTAAAGTTTTGAACCAATGTAATAGATATAGACATAGGCAAGGAATCAATTTTATAATTGAAGAAAAGTAAGCATGACTTACTGAAATTAATTTTAAACCCAGAGAGAGATCCAAAATGGTCAAATAGATTAAACACATGAGGGATAGAGCACCAGGACACCCTAGGGCTGAGGTCGATGATCGACTTTGTGGTTGTATCATCTGATCTCCGGCTGCATGTCTTGGACACTCTGGTAAAGAGAGGGGTGGAGCTGTCAACTGATCACCACCTGGTAGTGAGTTGGATCCATTGGTGGGGGAGGAGGCCAGACAGACTTGGCAGGCCCAAATGTACAGTGAGGGTCTGTTGGGAATGTTTGACAGACCCCTGTTAGGGAGATCTTCAACTCCCGCCTCCAGCAGAACTTTGACCAGATCCCGAGGGAGGCTCACACTCCTCAGCCTCCCTGCGAAAGTCTATGCCAGGGTACGGGAGAGGAGAAGCCGTCCGATAGTCGAACCTCAGCTTCAAGAGGAACAATGCGGGATGTGGAACACTGGACCAGCTCTATACCCTCTTCAGAATACTGGAGGGTTCCTGGGAGTTTGCCCAACCAGTTCACATGTGTTTGGTGGATTTGGAGAAGGCATTCGACTGGGTTCCTTGCGGTGTCCTGTGGGGGGTGCTCTGGGAATACGGGGTAAGGGGCCCATTGTTAAGGGCTGTCCGGTCCCTGTTTGATCAGAGCAGGAGCTTGGTTCGCATTTCCGGCATTAAGTCAGACTTGTTCCCAGTGCATGTTGGACTCCGACAGGGCTGCCCTTTGCCACCGGTCCTGTTCATTATTTTTATTGGACAGGATTTCTAGGCGCAGCCGGGGGCCGGAGGTGATCCGGTTTGGTGACCACAGGATATCGTCTCAGCTTTTTGCGGATGATGTTGTCCTGTTGGCTGCATCTGGCCAAGACCTACAGTGTGCGCTGGGGTGGTTAGCTTCTGAGTGTGAAGCGGCTGGGATGAAAATCAGCACCTCTAAGTCTGAGGCCATGGTTCTCAGTCGGACAATGGTGGCTTGCCCCCTTCAGGTTGGTAGGGAGCACAGGAGGAGGAGTTTAAATATCTTGGGGTCTTGTTCACGAGTGAGGGAAGGATGGAACGAGATCAACAGACGGATCAGTGCAGCTTCTGCAGTAATGCAGTCGCTGTACTGGTCTGTCATGATGAAGAAGGTTACCGGTCATTCTTCGTTCCTACTCTCACCTATAGTCATGAGCTTTGGGTCATGACCGAAAGAATGAGATCCCGGATACAAGCGGCCGGAACGAGTTTCCTCCGTAGGGTGGCTAGGCGCTCCCTTAGAGATAGGGTGAGGAGTTCAGTCACTCTGGAGGAGCTCGGAGTAGACCCACTGCTCTTCCACATCAAGAGAGGCCAGCTGAGGTGGCTCGGGCATCTGTTCCGGATGCCTCCCAGACGCCTCCCAATGGAGGTGTTCTGGGCATGTCCCACCGGGAGGAGGCCCGGGGAAGTCCTAGGGCACGCTGGAGGGACTATATATGAATAACTATAGATTTAAATTCTAAGAGACAGGATCACCTGTGCATGACCATATGTTTATATGGTTTTAATCTGTTTTCTCACAGAAATTCATAATTTGGACAAAAGTTCTCAGCCAAATGGTTAAATGTGGAAGAGAAAAGCGAGGCAGCAAAGGCAGCAGAAAAGTTTACAGGTTACAGTAAGAAATAGTTAATAATTTTTTGGTTTTACAAGAGGGAGAGAAAACACAAAGACAATAGGTTTATGATCAGAGATGCCGAATTCAGGACCCTTAGCATCAACACTACCATTACCAACAGTACAGAGCAAATGAGATGCATGTATGAGAATGTAAATGCATAGGAAAATCAATATGCTGTGATACATGAAAATAATCCAAAACAGACAAAATGTTTTTGCAGTGTTACAATCAGAATCAACATCAACAAGTATATTATGTATGTGTATGTGACAAATAAAATTTGAATTTGAATTTAAAGTCACCCAGCATTATGATTCTGTCATTCTGGGCACTGGTGAGAGTGAGAAGTCAACACGCATTATGTTTAGGGTAAATCAACAGAAGTGGAGCAGGCCCAAAAGTTTCAAAACTTGAAACATCATATTTGGATATTTTATAGTCATTCTTAAATACCACAGCCAAACCACCTCAGTGAGACAAGATACTTGTCAGATAACTGTATCCAGGAGGGGTTCAAAGATTAAGTTCAATGAAGTCATCAGGCATTTGCCAAGTTTCAGTTAATAGGAAGTCAAGATTTCTGTGATTTATAATATCGCTCAGCAGTGTACCCTTGCCAGTCAAGGACTAAGTGTTCAAAAGTGCCCAGTTGTGTCTGTTGAACACATACATTGCACACTTATCTCTGGTTAAGGGTATGAAAGTATGGACGTGGTGGTGGTAAGTCACATCATTACTATGGTAACGCTTAGATCTGTGTGAACAGACCACAGGTATTGAAGAAAGATGGTTACAGTCATAAATCCACAGATGCTTTGCAGACTAATGAATTTATCATGGCTGACAAGCAATTCAGAGGGTTTTACACCATTTATATGTAGATATGTCCAGACGGGCCAAAAAGGTATTAACAGTGAAAGACATCTCCGTGCACAGTTTAAGAACTTATTTACTGAAGGTATTAAGCTCTATGCTGGACCTATGGATTGACATGGGCTACTGCAAGTGTAGAAGGAGCAAAGCAAAACACAGGCAGGGGGCCCAAGGAGGATTTAGTGAGATGCTGACATCAGTTTTCAATCAACTATTAGTTGTCCGGCAGTAAAATAAAATGTCTCCTTACTAAGCCAAATAAAAGCTAGAAATAAAAAAAGTTTTCCTGTGTTACATCTTGATGTATTGCATTGTTTTTTTTTTGCTTTGCTGTTTTTGTTTTTCTTTCCAAGTCTGCTGCTGTCTATGACTTGATTGTCTTCACCTGTTGCTGTTTTACTACCTGGGCAACACTACTCCACTGATTGGCTGCACTCGGAAGAAAACCAGCATATAAAGCCAGCATTTTCACAGAGCAAGTGGAGAGGGGGAGATGGTTGCTGATTGCTGCTGAGGACCTAGGCCTCTTGTCTCTGGTGCCAAAGTGTTTGCCATTTAAACCTTGATTATTGTGGCTAAAGTGGGAGACTTGTAAAACTTTATATTTAAGTTTTCTTTATTTTGTAAGGAGTTTGTAGGGAGGGGGTGCCTTTTTATTTTAATTACTTTTTCTCCTGGTTTTGGGTTAGTTAAGGAGTTAGGTAGTTAATTTGTCATTCTTTTCTTTTTTCTTTTGGTTAAGGTATAGGTAAGTTAGCTTTAATTCTTATTTAGATTATTTTTGTTTGTTATGTTGGCCTTTGGCCTCCTCCTGAAGTTTGTACTCCTTTTACTTTGTTCCTTATGCTTTGAATAATAAAAAAAGAGCTTAAACTCATTGTTGTTTACTCTGGTGCTATTTGGACTACAGACAAGAGGTCTTGGTGCCTTCCCTCTCCCATTCTAGTTATTTGCTGAGCCTAGTTCCCCTGGACTAGAAACTGGCTAGCATGTAACAAGTGGGGGCTCGTCCGGGATGAGTAAAAGTTGACGGTTGTATAAATTGTAAGTATCTGCTCATTTTCTTGTTCTGTTTGGCTGTTTTCTTTTGGTGGAGGAGAAGGCCTCTGTGGTAGTGGGAATTATGGAATTTGATTTGGTTTCATTTACTCTTTCTCCTACCATAGAGGTTTTTGAACGTTGCAGGAAGGTAGATTTATTTTTAATTGCAGATTTCTTTAATATTGAGGTTTCAAGACAAGATACCAAGCAAGTTATTAAAGAGTTTCTGCGACAAAAGTTAGTTGATGAAGGCATTTTGCCAGAGTACTCTGTCACTGGGGCCAAGGAACCATCTGGGGTCACAGCAGATGCTGTGAGAGGTGAGGTTCTTCCTGGGCCAGAGACTGAGTCTTTGGGTGAGTCTTTGTTAGCTGTTAAGCTCAGAGTTAGATCTTCAAATAAAAAAACAGGAGTGTGAGGGTCAGAGGATCAGGCTTCGTGCTATAGAGGCTCAGGCAGATAGGGATATTAAGATGCGCGAGTTAGATTTGCGTGCGCAGGAATTAAATCGAGGGCCAGTTCCTATGCCTCGCTCTAGAATCCCCTCAGTGTCGTCTTCTGACTCGTCATCTGCTGTAGGTGTACAACAGGCTAGTGATAATTCAACCTCTGAGCCGGAATTTGATGTTGGCAAATACCTTAAACTCGTACCTCCCTTTAGAGAAGCCGAAGTAGACTCATATTTTGTTGCGTTTGAACAGGTGGCTATGAAATTGCGCTGGCCAAAAGATGTATGGGCTCTGCTTTTGCAGTGCACACTTTCTGGCAAAGCACAAGAAGTTTGTTCGGCACTCCCAATAGATCAATCCCTTGATTATGATATGGTAAAATCTGCAGTTTTGAGAGCGTTTGAATTGGTGCCAGAGGCATACCGTCAAAAATTTAGAACCCATGTGAAAACAGCCAAACAGACGTTTGTTGAATTTGCGAGGGAAAAGAGAACCCTTTTTGAGAGGTGGTGTCTCTCCAGTGCGATCATGACTCTTCCTCAGCTTCAGGAGCTGGTCTTACTGGAGGACTTTAAAAACTGTGTACCAGAAAATATAGTTGTTCACTTAAATGAGCAGAGAGTTACAAATCTTTCTGATGCGGCTGTCGTAGCTGATGAGTTCGCCTTGACTCACCGTAGTGTGTTTTCCACTGCACGTCGTGTAAATGTGCCACCTTCTGTTGATGAATCTCCATCAGGAGAATTCGCTCGGGGGTTTTCACGTTTTGGGAAAAGTGAGACCCCGTTAGTAGTTCGTCGGAAAAAGGCTTTAGGGGATAAACGTGTTTGTTTTTATTGTCTTGATTCTGGGCATTTAATTTCTGATTGCGAGCTCTGGAAAGAAAAGAATTCTGCATCCAAATTTAAGTGTTGCGCTCATGCCGTCAGTACATGAGGAGACTTGTACAACCGATGCGTCGTATCATCCTTTCCTTTTGTCAGGGTCAGTGTCTGTTCCGGGGGATTCTGACTGTAAACCTGTGACTATTTTGAGGGATACGGGCTCGGTTCAGTCATTTATTTTAGAGGAGTTACTACCTCGCACTATTGAGACTTATTCTGGTACAGACGTGCTTATACGTGGAATTGGAATGCAGTGCATCAATGTTCCTCTCCACAACGTCTTTTTGAAATCTGACCTTGTGACAGGGACTGTAAAACTTGGGGTACGTTCTCAGTTACCTGTTAAGGGAGTAGGAGTCATTCTCGGAAATGATCTTGCAGGCGGAGAGGTTTTTCCCCGGCCAATTGTGGTTCATAATCCAAGTGTGGATGAACAAGTTGATTTGGCACAGAATTTTCTGACTGTTTTCCCTGCGTGTGTTGTAACTCGTGCTCAATCTTCTAAATTCAATGACATGATAGACCTCTCGGAGTCATTTTTGGTTTTACCATCTTCTGGGCAGCCGGTGGAGGATGACTTGTGTGTAGAGCCAGAAACCTGTGTTGGTAGTGAGGATGGAGAACTATTCCCTTTGAAAGTTGGTAGGGAACAGTTGACAGCAGCACAGAAATTAGATGCTTCGTTAGTAAAGTGTATTGAGGCTGCTGTTCCCTTTAGTGAAGGGTCAAAAACTAACGTAACCTATTTTTGGGAAAATTCTGTGCTCATGCGTAAATGGAAAGGTGGTGTCCATCCAGGTTCGCAAGTTGCTGTCCAAATTGTATTGCCAGTTGGTTATCGAGAGCATGTGTTAAAACTGGCTCATGAACACGTGTTATCTGGACATCTGGGTGTCACCAAAACTTTTCGACGAGTTTCCCGCTATTTCTACTGGCCCGGACTAAATTCCGATGTGTCAAATTTTTGTAGATCGTGCCCTGTTTGTCAATTGGCTGGGAAACCAAATAAAAATATACCAGTTGCCCCTTTACAGCCAATTCCGGTAATGAAAGAACCTTTTGAGCGACTCCTCGTTGACTGTGTTGGTCCATTACCTAGGTCCAAGACTGGGCAGGAATATATATTAACGATCATGTGTACTGCTACACGTTTTCCAGAAGCTGTACCTTTGCGTTCCATTAGGGCTCAGGTGGTAATTAAAGAGTTGGTGAAGTTTTGTACCACCTTTGGTTTGCCCCGTATTGTACAAACTGATCAAGGATCGAATTTTACATCCAAAGTGTTCACACAAGCCCTTGCTGAGTTAGGGATCAAACACCAGCTCTCAAGCGCCAATCACCCAGAGTCTCAGGGTGCGCTTGAGAGATTTCATCAAACCCTTAAGTCAATGTTGCGCTCCTATTGTGTAGCCCATGGGAAGGACTGGGCTGAGGGTCTTCTATATCTTATGTTCGCTGCCCGTGAAGCAGAACAAGAGAGTCTTGGTTTTAGTCCAGCAGATCTTGTATTTGGACACACTGTGCGTGGCCCTTTGAAGTTGCTTAGTGAACAGTTATTAGTTAAAGACTCTCCTCCTGTGACTGTTCTTGACTATGTAAGCACTGTTCGTGAACGGTTGCATGTGGCCTGCAAGGTCGCTCAGGAACATTTGACCATAGCTCAGTCAAGAATGAAATCCCACTACGATAAGAAAAGTGTGAATCGTAGTTTTCAACCCGGTGATTCTGTCCTTGTTCTTTTACCTGACCCTGGTTCTGTATTTCGAGCTAAATTTTCAGGCCCTTATGAAGTCAAAGAGAAGGTCAGCGACACCAACTATGTTATACATACTCCTGATCGTCGTCGTAAAACCCGTATGTGTCATTATAAATATGTTGAAGCAGTTTGTTGTGCGTGGAGAGAAGCCAGTTTCGCCTGTTTCACCCGTAGCTGTGGCTACAGTGAGTGATGTGTCTGAAGAGGAGGTTCTTAAAACTGCTTCAATCGTTGATAAGAAACTTAAGAACTCTGCTATACTGAGTGATTTGCCGAACTTTCTTGCACACCTTGGAACAGAGCAGGGGGAACAAGTAGTTAAATTAATTGATGATTTTCCTTCTCTCTTTTCAGATGTGCCAGGTAGAACAACTCTGCTGACACATGATATTGATGTCGGTGAATTTTGTCCAGTTAAACAACATCCCTATAGAGTAAACCCAAGGAAACGCGACATAATGAGATCTGAAGTTGAATATATGCTACAGCATGACCTGGCACTGCCTAGTCAGAGTCCTTGGAGCTCGCCGTGTCTGTTAGTGCCTAAGCCTGATGGCTCTTATCGCTTTCTGCACTGACTATCGTAAGGTTAATTCTCTGACAAAACCTGATGCCTTCCCCCTACCTCGGCTGGAAGACTGTGTTGACCGAGTAGGCTCTGCTAAATATGTTACTAAATTAGATTTGCTAAAGGGTTATTGGCAGGTGCCTTTAACCCCACGTGCTGCTGAGATTTCCGCCTTTGTCACCTCTGATCACTTCCTTCAATATAATGTTCTAGCTTTTGGTATGCGAATGCTCCTGCCACCTTCCAACGCTTAATGCAGCTGGTGTTGTCAGGTGTTCCAAACTGTGATGCATACCTAGATGATGTTATCATCTACTCAAAAACCTGGGAGGAACACATAACGATTTTGGAGTTGGTATTCAGTCGCTTGGCGCGCCTCCTTAACCTTGAATCTTGCTAAATGTGAGATTGGTAAAGCTGTAGTAACATATTTGGGGAAACAAGTGGGCCTGGGTTTTGTTAAGCCGGTTGAGGCTAAGGTTGCAGCCATACTTGAGTTTCCTACACCCGTAATAAGCGAGATCTACGCCGGTTTTGGGAATGACTGGCTACTATAGAGGGTTTTGTTGTAACTTTTCTACTATTGTGTCCCTCTTACCGACCTTCTTAGTACCACCAAGAGTTTTAAGTGGAGCACCGACTGTGATAAGGCCTTTCAGGCTGCTAAGGATCTTCTCTGCCATGCCCCTGTGTTGTCTGCTCCTAATTTTGATCTGCCTTTTAAACTCCAAGTAGATGCAAGTGCTACTGGTGCTGGAGCAGTTCTTCTGCAAGAGGACTCTTGTGGTATTGACCATCCTATTTGCTATTTTTCAAAGAAGTTCTCGAAATGTCAACAACGCTACAGCACGATTGAGAAGGAAGCCCTTGCTTTGCTGTTAGCTCTGCAACATTTCAAGTTTATTTAGGAAGCAGTGTTGTGCCTATTGAGGTCTATACTGACCATAATCCACTGATTTTTCTTTCCCGCATGTCTAACTCCAATCAGCGTTTGATGCGCTGGGCTCTGGTTCTCCAGGAGTATAACTTACATCTTCAACACATCCGTGGTAAAGAAAATCTGGTGGCAGATGCTCTGTCTAGGACTGCAAGTGTTGAGACATAAGTGGGTTTATTTATTACTGGAGTTTTTGAGTACAGTAGGTGATTTTTACCATCTTTTGGTTGTAAAAATCTTTTTTAATGGTGGAGGTGTTACATCTTGATGTATTGCATTGTTTTTTTTTTTTTTGCTTTGCTGTTTTTGTTTTTCTTTCCAAGTCTGCTGCTGTCTATGACTTGATTGTCTTCACCTGTTGCTGTTTTACTACCTGGGCAACACTACTCCACTGATTGGCTGCACTCGGAAGAAAACCAGCATATAAAGCCAGCATTTTCACAGAGCAAGCGGAGAGGGGGAGATGGTTGCTGATTGCTGCTGAGGACCTAGGCCTCTTGTCTCTGGTGCCAAAGTGTTTGCCATTTAAACCTTGATTATTGTGGCTAAAGTGGGAGACTTGTAAAACTTTATATTTAAGTTTTCTTTATTTTGTAAGGAGTTTGTAGGGAGGGGGTGCCTTTTTATTTTAATTACTTTTTCTCCTGGTTTTGGGGTTAGTTAAGGAGTTAGGGTAGTTAATTTGTCATTCTTTTCTTTTTTCTTTTGGTTAAGGTATAGGTAAGTTAGCTTTAATTCTTATTTAGATTATTTTTGTTTGTTATGTTGGCCTTTGGCCTCCTCCTGAAGTTTATACTCCTTTTACTTTGTTCCTTATGCTTTGAATAATAAAAAAAAAGAGCTTAAACTCATTGTTTACTCTGGTGCTATTTGGACTACAGACAAGAGGTCTTGGTGCCTTCCCTCTCCCATTCTAGTTATTTGCTGAGCCTAGTTCCCCTGGACTAGAAACTGGCTAGCATGTAACAAATTGACAAATTTTAGCTGCTCTCCCAGCCTGGTTTAAGGTGGTCAACAGGCTGGATTTAGAGGAATTTTGTCAACATTTCCAAGCTAGGTTTCTCATGCTGGTTTTAGCTGGTCATCTCCCAGCTAAGACAACTAACAGACAACTACCAGCAACTAACAGTCTAGCCTGGTTTTAGCTCTTTTTTTCAGCAGGGTAAGATTGTTAATGTTTTAGTAAGATCTCATTAAGAGTAAGTCTCGTTAGTAAGTCTCTTCTGTTCTTGAAGCCTGCATTTATTTGAAAAATGTTATTATTTACATAATGGTTTTCCATTTAAATGCATTTCTAACTTTAAAACTTTAGAATGTAGGCTGTAACGTTACAAAAGGTTTTTTTTTCAGATTATTGCTGATCTTGGATCATTCTATTCATCAAAGAATCCTCAAGAAATGTACTAAACTGTTTTAAATATTGATACAGAATTATTTCTGAAGGATCATGTGACACTGAAGACTAGAGTAAACATGCTAAAACTTCAGCTTTGATCACAGTGATCAGTTACATTTTAAAATCTATTAGCATAGACAGATTGACAGAATATTCCAAAGTGTCTGTGAGTCAAACTCAGCAAATTTACTTCTGAATTGACTGCAAAAGTTTTCATCCTGTAACAATTTAGGGCTAAATCGCCATCTAGTGGCACGAGAAGGCAGAGGGATCAAATATAATCTGCACAAATCTGAAGATATATCGGCATCAAGAACAGCTGGAGATAAAGAAAAGATAATACAGTCAATTCACAATTAGGATTTCTGATTAGAAGAAAAGAGAGATTTAGCAGAAGGATTTTATAAACCTATGAGGATGAGATTACGGATTGCAAAAGTTTGTCAGAACAAAAACGTTTTGGGTATGGTCCAGATTTATCTAAGATATGCAACATTATAGAATATGTATCTGCACCCAATACAATTTCAATTTTTAGTATCCAAAGATGAGTGATAAATCTTGTACTATTTTACTCAATTCGAGGTAAAAGAATTGGACTCTTTGTTCAGAGGAAAGTAAAATTTAGTCTACCACAATTTACTTTTCAATCTGAAAATAAAGTCAATAACAAACTGTATACTCATGTCTCATAATTTTATTTTTTAAGCCAATTCAAAAAATATTACATTTGATTCACTTGTA
Source organism: Puntigrus tetrazona (assembly GCF_018831695.1). NCBI lineage: Eukaryota > Metazoa > Chordata > Actinopteri > Cypriniformes > Cyprinidae > Puntigrus > Puntigrus tetrazona. Next base: position 747,426 of record NW_025048726.1, read on the forward strand.
ATCATGATCACTTGATGGTTTCAGCATCTATATCGTAGAAAATGTTTTTGCAGAAAGCTTTGCACAATGGTCAGTTCCTGACAGTATGAAGTTTTAAGACAAATTAAAAATTGAGATTTGAAAAGCTCATCAACCCAGGCCAGTGATTTAGAAGACTTACAGGGTAAAGCATGTTAGACAGTTACAATCAGTTTAGTTTAAAAAGGAACAGTGAGCATTTTACTTTTACTTTTACATTGGCAGCAATTCAGCAATACACAGTTGTTTTGCATTTAGTTTGTTTGAGTTTTCCTTACATAGCCTTGTTGAAAAAAGAACCAAATTTATACCTCTTCTTTTTGCGGTGATTGGAGAGAAATCTGGAAAGAAAGACAGCACTGCTCCATCAGGTGTTTTCAATGGGGCTTTGAGTCTGGTGGCTTGCAGATTGACCTCCCTGTCCGCGTACCGCAACAATTTAATGAGGAAAACCACGATTTAGCGCAGTCTGAGGAGAGCCTTGTGTACACGCGATGCGCTCGTTCCACTTCAGTCTCTTTGCCCGCCAGAGATGAGAGCAGTCTTTTAAAAAAGCCCACCAGATCATCCTTTTCGGCACCTTCAGGCACTCCAAACAGATGAAAATTGGTGCGTCAACAGTGCAAACAGTGTCCGTCATGTCGTCCACCATAACGGTTGTGGTCGGTGGCTTAGGTGGCTTAATCCGATGTCAAAAACTCCTGCTTTTTCCGATTGCGTGCCATCTAAGAAAGAAATATCAATAAATAGAACTTAATATAAAAGTAAAAATCTGCACAAAAGGGCTAGGTGTAAATAGCTCTACTCTAGTGCATGTCACTTGACTTTTCATTTAATTAAATTATTTGGTTTATTAAAAGGCACCAGATTACAGAGAATGGCAAATATTCCGACACCCATGAATTCTTTATATTTGATTGGTCAATCACAATGTTGTTCCAGGCTCAAAAAGGATGTTGATCCAGGAACATGTCGCACTTGGTAAAATCAGGCTTTGCCACTTTTTATCTGTCATATTTGATTGAAACAATAAAAATAAAAATACTGTGAATCTCTCTTCCCGCTCTACAGCTGCTAATCCTCTGGTGTGTTCATCTGCACGGTTTCACTGTGACAATGGACGGTGTGTGGATCGCAGCTTTCTATGCAATGGACAGGATAACTGTCAAGATAACAGCGATGAAAAAAACTGCCTTACGACAGCAGGTACACTACCCATACACATTTGCACACAACTGGTTAAATGCATGTTTTGAATGCATTTTAAAATTACTTCACTTCTATTGTATTTCCAGTGTTAAATCTCAATGTGCATTAGATGTTTCTGTAACCAGGGGTCCAAAGCTCAGTTCCCAAGAAATGCATGATCCGAAGAGTTTGTCTTGATAAACACATGAGATCCTGAAAACTTGATTGGACCATATAAGACTCCTTAAAGACCCCATGAGATTACTCCAGACCTCATTAGATCTATTCAGACTCCTAAATGTATACTTTCAGTGCTGATAAGTTAGGATAAATGTGTTCATTGACCAAATAACTGAATATTTTCATTCCATAAAAAGTAAAAAGCCTATTAGATATCTAAACTGCTTTAGACATAAGTATTTACCAACCTCTGTTTGCTGTTGGTATTTCTAGCATGTTAAGTGTTGCTTTAGTGTCCTGGTGTCTAGAACCCTCATTGGCTGATGTGCCTCTCTCACCAAACCTGTCCTCTCTGCCCTTACTAAAAAGTTGTATACTTCAAGTTTTTTTTTAATAAGTATACTGGAGTAAGACTAAAAGTGGACTGAATTGGCCCATGTAAGTATATACGAGATTGCTTTTAAGTATACTTTAAGTATAACAGCAGTAAACTTTGAGTACAAACAATGAAGGACATTTTTTTAATTACCATTATGGTGGTCAGTATTTGGTTTAGTTGGGATCTGAATCAGTGATCACATGTTGTTTGTGTTTTAACATTAACATAATTTGATCAGAGTCCGAAATGTAATCATAATAGTATGTTTTTTAACAGCCCCAAAAGACTAAAAATAAATAAAAAAATCGAATCATCCTATCAAAACTCATTCATGACTTCCGTGATCCATTGCGGCATTGCTGTTTGTCACCATTGTTGAGATTCATACACTGACTCCTGATGTCTCTGTGTCTAAAAGAAGACCCTCCCCTTACATTTTTTGTTTAGTTGAAAAATTATAAAAAAAAAAAAAAAAAAAAAAAGATTATACTGAAAACTCCAGCTCTTCTGATGTAGAATCAAACATAAACTCAAAGATTCATCTCTAAATGAGTTCAGGGAATCATGATAAACAATCTAAACAACAAAAATGTGAATTTGTGAGTTTATGTCATGTGCTGTTACGCTAAGCCAGAAGAGGGAGCTCTTACTGTGATCGCTTCCTCTGCTGCTACTTCCTGTTTGACTATAAATTCTGAAGCAGGCCTTTCACTGGCATATAGCATTGTAGTAAGCCTGGTTTGTTCTTGCTTTGTTTTTTCTCTGTTGAATTTCTCTGCATTTGACCCTGCCTTTCTTTGGTTTTTTTATTGTTTCCTGCCTGCTTGTTTTTGGGATTTTGGCCTCTGATATACCTTTTTGACATCTTCCTGCTTTGATCATGCCTTCATTGAATAAAAGCCTGCGAATGGACCCACACGCCTCAGACCCCTCATTCATATTAATAGCGTGGTTTATTTTTTTATATATGCTTAATTTTTTACATGCTATTTAACAAATTTTTTATGGTACATTGAAAGCATTTCATTTACTTAATAATAATTAATTTTAATGTGTTGAATTAATTAATAATATTGTTTGTAATATTTAGAAACAATTTAGAAACAAAGTAAATGTAGTGAATAATTTTTAACAGTGTGTGTGTTTTTGGAAATTCAGTACAGAAGATGTGTACCAGTGCCCTCTGCCATATAACAACGAAAACATGGATTCTAGGAGCACAAATATAGCTTAAATATACTTTTTCCATATATGTCAAGTATACCTAAAAGTAATTGTAAGTATATTTCTGAGAAGTACATAAAATGTAGACTGAAAGTATACTTTCCTATTTTGTCTTTAAAAAAAGTATACTAATAGTACACTTAATAATAATTTTCTTTTTCGTAATGGTGGCTTAATGGTTAGAGAGTTGACCTTTTAACCCAAAAAAGTCCTATCTAGAAATTGGTTATGTTCTGGGAATGTTTTCAACAACAAGTTTTTGCAGTTCCCAGAAAGGTAGGAAAAAAGGATAAATACTGTAGACTAGTTGATATCTGCTAGTGCCAATTTGATGTATGGATTTGACCTTTGCCCTCCCCCACAAGGCCCACCCACGTAGCTCCCCGCCCCCCTATTGTGACCACCCGATAATGATGTCCAGATGTTGGAATCTGGACATGTGGAATTCCGGGGACAGAAATATGTTGTTTGTACAAGTGTTTGTACATGTGACAGGACATAAATGAAGCTCGAGAGACAGGAGAAGCTTTAATGGTTGGTTCCCACATCCGGGGCGGGGGTTTGCACATCCGTGGGTTGTGCTCTAAGGCTCGCTTGCATTTTTGGTTAATCTCAATCTTTATAGGTGATTTTACTAAATGAGAAAGATGATCAACATCATAATAAATAAAAAATGTTAACAGATCACGAGAACATATCGCAATATGCTAGTGTGTACCCGCAATATAACAGCATGACTGTATAAAAAAATTATTTTCATGGTTTTAAATAAAAATCGTAATAATCTGCTATATTTTTAAAAAATAACATTTTCATTGCATTTTCTCTCTCTTTCTCTCAATTTAATTCACAATTATTTGTATAACAAAAAGAAGTTTCTACATTATATTTAGTACCCTTTATTATTCATATTAATATTTACATTATATTTATGCATTTTATTTAGTATCAACCCAAACGCACCCATCACAGTTAACTTTATAAATTTGTATTTTTTTTTATAAACATTATTTATTATTTTAAAAAGCTGTTTTTTTCATGGGTAAAATTTTTTGGTCAGTCATTTAAAGTATTAATATCTGGTTTGTGGGTGCACTTCATATAGGCTTAATGATGGTACACACTGTACTCCTTTCTATGACACACCCACAAACAAATCTGCATACATCCATTTTTAATAGCTGGCGACCAAGAAACACTGCACAAAAATGTATTATGCAAATGTTTTACATTTTTCAGTTTATTTAACTTCTGTATCTGTAACAAACTCTAACCTACTGTGACACGGGTGAAGAAACACACGGCAAGAGAGAGCTCAAAACAAATGGCCCGGAGGGTGGATTTATTGTTATCAACCACAGTATTGGCGAAATACGGGTGATGACGGGTTTCCGAGGGCAGGTGCATGGTGTGGTAGTGGTTTCTGGTTCTCATGTGCAGGGGTAGAGTAAAATGGATCAGAGCCGTGGTGTGGTGGCCGATCATGCACACGCTGCTGTCTGCGAATAAAAAGACAAAGGAGAACAGACGTTACTGCTTGGTCGTTGCGGAGTTCATACTCGCCCTTCTGGGGCACCTTGTGGCTTTTTAAAGCCAAGGGGGAATGGCTTGCAGCTGTGAGCGATCGGCCGGTGATGAGTGGATCCAGGTGCTCCGTGTCTGTTGCCAGGGCGACGCTGATGGTTGTTCGGGACGCTCGTCACACTCCCCCCCCTAAGTGTCGTCCTGGTCCTGTAATGATATGAGACAGTAGGGGAGAAACAGGGGGTGGGTGGGGAGTGATCCCTGACAGACCTGCGAAAGCTGCCCAGATCCGAGAGGCCGTCAGCATTGGCGTTCGCCGCTCCAGCTCGGTGACGCACAACGAAGTGGAAGTCCTGGAGTGCCAGAAACCAGCGAGTTACCCTGGGGTTGGTTTCTTTGGCCCGGGCCATTCACTGTAGTGGAGCGTGGTCGGTGACCAGCGTGAACTTGCGGCCGAGAAGGTAGTATCGCAGCTCCAGGACTGCCCACTTGCCCACCAAGGCCTCCTTTTCCACTGCAGCATAATTTTTCTCGAGAGAAGGCCCCTTCCGACTTGGAAACCCAGGTACTTGGCTTCAGAGAGTGCCAGGTGACATTTACGGGTGGCGTAGTCAACTATGACTAGAATGTGTTCGTAAACCCGAGCGGACTTTGGCAGCGGCCCCACCAGATCCATCCTGATGCGCTCAAAGGGTACCCCTATGATGGGCAGTGTTATAAGCGGACTGGGGGGAGGTGTCCGTGGCGTGGTGAGTTGGCAGGTCGGGCACGCCTGGCAGAACAGCTTCACATTGGCCTCCAGGCCAGACCAGTGGAACCTATCACGGATCTGCTCACAGGTGTTCTGTACGCCGAGATGTCCTGTCATTGGGTGTGTGTGTGCCAGCTCGAGAATGGCCTCAGTCTTCGAGCGTGGTACTACTAGTAGAAGTTTCTCCTCCCCCCTTCGCTGGGCGACGCAGTACAGCAGGCCGTTCTTGACAACGAAATGCGGGAGAGGATGGGGCCCAGGCCGCACTTCCTGGTCTTCGATTTAACACACTTGCGGCCAACAGTGCTTCAAACTATCGTCTTCCTTCTGAGCTTTTGCAAATGAGCGTCCCCCGGTAACCTGCTGAAACACATCATAGAAAAGGTTAGGGTTTTGGGAGGTTGCCTCACCATCTCTCCCGCTGTCAGAGGCCAGGAGCGTTGGCTGCGTCTGTCCTTTCGCTGGCTTCCTTCGTCGGCGGTCCCCCCCCCCCATGTTTGGCCGTCTGGGAAGTGGCCGCGAGCAGCTGGTTGAACCCCGCCCAGTCTTGGCCAAGTAGGACGGGAACCGGCAGATCTTTCAGCACGCCAACCTCTATGGGCCAAGGTCCTGAGGCGGCCGTTAGGTTGACTCGTCTTGCCAGTACTTGTTGTGTGTCGCCGTGCCCACAGATAATGGGGATGAAGCACCTCGACTCGGGACGGTTGGACAGGATGTCGGCTCGTACTAGCGTGATGCTGCTACCGGAGTTGAGGAGGGCCTTGAACGGTTTCCCGTTGATCCATACTAACGTTTTCGGGGCTCCTCGGGGAGGTTTGTGATAGATGATACAACCAGCCATCCAGGAGCGTGGATGACCCCCGGCGTTGCCGGGTCTTCCGTAGGCATAGGCTCGTCGATGTTAGAGGGGACCGCTGGCCTGTGTACTGTTCTTGGGGTACCCTCTAGCGCGTGTCGCTCCTGGACCACCCGCCGGGGAAACGGCAACGCTCACTCTCCAGTCTCTCAATGTTGGACAGCATCCGCCAGCTCCACTGCTTCTACCACCTCCGAAACTGTCGTGGGGTTTCTCATCTGGACTGCCTGCCGATGAGACGGGGGCAGGGCTTGGAGAAAGCGATCCACGACTACCCGCTCAGCTACCTGTACAGCCGATGGAGTCCCCTCTAGTAACCAGTGGTGTGCTAGATGGGTAAGTTCGGCTGCTTGGGCTCGTGGTGGTGTGCGGGGGTTATATTCCCAGGAGTGGAACTGCTGGGCAGCAGATATGGGAGAAAGCCCCAGGTGTGAAAGAATTTCCCATCGTAGCGTGCCATAATTCTCCGCCTCTTCCCTTGGAAGCGAATAATACGCGCGCTGGGTATCTCCCGTCAGTAGCGGTATTAGAATCCGCGCCCACTCGTCTGGGGGCCATCCTTCCGTGGTTGCCGTGGCTTCAAACATTTGGACGTAAGCCTCGATGTCGTCACTGGCTGACATCAAAGGGTGCGTGGGTCCGGCAGTGGAACATGCTGGGCAGCGGCGGTCCGGAGGGCAGCGAGCTCCCGCTTGGTCTTGCCCTGTCGATTTGCCAGGTGCTCGAAGATCTGTTGCTGCCGGATACTGACTTCTGTGAGAGCCTTCAACAGTTCCTCCACGGTGGGGGATGAGCGCTCCGCCCGCTGGTGAACTGTGAGGGGGGGATAAAAAAACAAAACAAAAAAGAAATCAAAACTTGTAGGTGACCACCGAGATCACCGAGATCGGTGTTTGCTTCACTAATTTGCCCGCATTCTCCACCACGGTGAAGAAACACACGGCAAGAGAGAGCTCAAAACAAATGCCCCAAAGGGTGGATTTATTGTTATCAACCACAGTAATGGCGAAATACGGGTGATGACGGGTCTCCAAGGGCAGGTGCGTGGTGTGGCAGTGGTTTCTGGTTCTCTCATGCAGGGGTAGAGTGAAGTGGATCAGAGCCGTTGGGTGGTGGCCGATCATTCACACGCTGCTGTCTGCAAATAAAAAGACAAAGGAGAACAGACGTTACTGATTGGTCGTTGCGGAGTTCATACTTGCCGTTCTGGGTTACCTCGTGGCTTTTTAAAGCCAAGGGGGAATGGCTTGCAGCTGTGAGCGATCGGCCGGTGATGAGTGGACCCAGGTGCTCCGTGTCTGTTGCCAGGGCGACGCTGACGGTTGTTCGGGACGCTTTTCACACTACATCTTTTAAAACGGATTAACATAGATTTGGTCATATATCTTAGGGCCCTAACATACACCCGGCGCAATGTGCAGCACAAGTGTGTTTGCTAGGTTTAGTTCAGGCGCGTTGTCAGGGCGTTCCTATTTATATAGTTGCTAGGAACTAAAAAATTGACTGTGCCATAGACCAACTCAAACCTGGTATAAAGTCTAAAGTCAATGGTGCAGTATGCTTTTGTTGTTATTTAAAGAGCAGGTTAGTATAAAATGCACCACTGGTTGTGTTGACTTTGCTTATTACACACAGGGATGAGCAGCAGCGCACATGTCAAATATTAAAAACTAAAGGATTACAGTGTAAAAGAATATTTTTGTGAATATATATATATATATATATATATATATATATATATAAATGTAAAGATAGACAGTCATTGCGTGTATCAGCCTATTCCTACTTCTTGATGGATGAAATTGGCTAATTAATTAATCAATTGTGCCAATACACAGACCGTTTTCCTGTCGTTAAAATGGCAAAAGTGGATTTGGACACACCCTGAGTGCACCTGCACCAGTCGCTGTAGACTTTGCCTTTAAATTGTTTAAATAAGGCCCTTATTGCTTTAGCAAAAGTAAATAGTTTTGATTTAGATGTCCCAATCTTTCTCAAACACACAGTGATTCTATCCAACATATGTTTAATGTTTTATTTTCTTGGTATTTGTATAAAAAACTTTAATAAAAACTCCCTTTGATCCGCTGTTTAACAGTTAATACATCGTTTCAACCCTCCCCACACTATTCCAAAAACATAAATTCATAAATTCTTTTCAATCACTGGGGTGGATAAACAGATGTCCAAACACCTGGCATCTTGGATGGGTGGTGGTGTACATGAAAAGGTGTCCAGACCAAATGTCCAAACAGGTGCCCAGTAATGGGACTGGAAGAAGGGGTGGGGGATGGAATTTAATAGATAATAAATTAACTATGATGGCATGTAGTGGTCAGTAATCTCTCTTGTTTTTAAAATAAAGACGATCACTCTGAAAAATGGTTTGAAACTATCTTTAACATATGACATATCTTGACTCATTTTGCTATTATGACATACGTAGTTTATTACCATATTCTTTAAATAAAGACAATGTTAAATAAACATTGAATAGATTATTAAAAATGTATGATAAAAGATTTGCCTTGCTTTAGTAGCATGATTGTTAATATAATGTGTTTTATAAGTTTAGTTAAACTTGAGGTTGATAGCCAAACAGCTTGAAGAGGGTAAATCCCGTTGAAGCCTGTGAAACCTCCTGGATGCCGAACAGCACATAGAGGATCATGAGGTCCCAGTCTATCCGATCTTCGGCAGCTACGCACCGCGACATCTGCTTTAGGGTCTTGTTGAATCGTTCAACGAGACCGTCCGTTTGTGGGTGGTACACTCTTTTCCGGAGCTGCTTCACCCCCAGCAGCTGGTAGTGGTCAGCCATTAGCAGGGACATGAAGGAGGTTCCCTGATCGGTCAATATCTCCCTGGGGATGCTGACTCGGCTGAACAGCAGGAACAACTCGTGGGCGATGGATTTGGCCATGGCTTTACGCAGCGGGACCGCTTCAGGGTACCGGGGGGCGTAGTCGACAACCATCAGGATGTGTTGGTATCCCCGGGCAGACTTTGGCAGCACCCAATGCGCTCAAAGGGCACCTCAATGATGAGCAGTGGTATTTGCAGACTGGGGGGAGGAGCTCTCGGTGACAGGCACTGGCAGGTTGTACAGGCTTGGCAAAAGCACTTGACTCCTGCCTCCAGGCCAGGCCAGTGAAAGGGGTCTCTGATTCGTTGAATAGTGTTTGCGGCACCCAGGTGCCCTGCAATCGGGTGAGAGTAGGCCAGCTCCAGCACAGTCTCCGTCTTGCAGCGTGGAATTACTAGTAATTTTTTTCTCCTCCCCCCTTCACTGTACAAAACAGTAAAGCAGGCCATTTTCCACAATGAAATGCAGGAGAGGATGGGACCCAGGCCGTACGTCCTGGCCCTCCAGGACTCTCACTTGAGGCCAACAGTGTTTCAGGCTGTCATCTTCCTTTTTGGCCCGGGCAAATGAGCCCCTTTCTGTCATCTGTTACGGGTTAGGACTTTGGGAAGGGGACTCACCATCTCTTCAGCTGTCTGTGGCCAGCAAAGCAAAGCCATTTGACGGCGTAGTCCTCAAGCTGGCCTCAGTCTTTGGTGGCTCCTAGATTTGGCCTAGATTTACTTAGTTCTTACTTAGAACCATAACTCTTGCTGACTTGATCTTAAGCCATTTGACACCTGTGGACCAGTGAGGTAGGGATGGACTATTGGATGGGAAGGCCTATGAGGAAAATCTTCACCCAGGGTTTGCTCTCGAGGCCTGTTGCATTCAGTTCTGGGCTCTTCACTGGTCCGTGTGTGCTAGTCTGTCCCTGTAGGTGATTTTCAAATGTTATTGTGCAACATCATCTTCCTCCAATGAAACATGATTCATAGCAAACATCATAACTCATAGAGGATTGGTGAGTGATTAGAGTGTGCTGTAGCATAACTTTTAATGTTGTGAGTGTACTGTAAAAAAAAAAAAAAACTTAAAACAACGGACATATTCTGACAGTAACAGCCTTTTTTCATTACAGCAGTAAAATCAAATAAAAATCTATGCATTCTGGATAGTTTTTTTTTTTCAAGAGAGTAGCCTTCTGCAGTCCTGTGAACTAACATTCTTCAGAGTCGACACTCAGAGACTGTTTCAAATCAGACACTCAACCTCATTCACTATTCCCTACATGAGGTTACTAATATAGTCCACCTGACAGAGAGAATGAACACTTATGAATGAATTCAGCCAGTGATGAACAGCTGCTGTTAATAAACAGAAACGCTGAAGAAAACATCAAGAAAATAATCTGACTTCAACTGACTTGAATGATTAAACAACTCCACAGACAACACCAGCTTCATGCATTACCATCTGACTTTATTCCTGTCATATATCTACAAGATAAGTTAATGTTAAAAAGTCCAGGTTCAAGAGTACAACTAAAGCTAACATTGATCTCTATCATAGTAGTGCCCAAAAATAACAAGAATATCAATAACAATAACAAAACTTAATTCGCCATAAGCATTTCTGCAGATGTCTGACAAAAAAAAAAAGTCTGGTTAGTAATGTGTGAAGCTAGTGATGCTTTATTTTAGTTTATTTCATCTGTTCATTTTTTAAATTATATGCGTCTGAGTTAATAATGCCATATGAATGATACTGTTTTAAACTGTAACACTTTTAGGTGTTAAAAGTAATGCTTTAATAGAATATGGTATAACATCGGTGACAGTGGACATCCCTGTCTTGTACCTCTATGCAAATGAAAATATGGAGACATAGTTTTGATTTGGGAAAATTCTTGCACACGGACTGAAGTAAAGCAATTTAATTTAATTTAATAGAAATTTTATCTTGGAGATAACTTTATTCGAACATAGCAAATAGATAAGGCCACTTAATCTGATCAAACGCTTTCGCGGCGTCTAATGACAGAATGGCTAGGTCATGTTGCAAGCTTCTACAAGAGTAGATAATGTTAAAGAGACGTCTAAAATTGGAAAAAGAGCTACGTTTGGTATAAAGCCATTTTGATCTGGGTGGACCAGATTACTAATAACTATGCTCAGCCTTTGTGCCAGAATTTTTGTCAGGATTTTTTGATCCGAATTTAAAAGTGAGATTGGCCTATAGGAACCCAGCTCCACTAGCTGGGTCCCTTCCTTTCTTTGGGATTACAGTAATAATAGCCTCATTTAGAGAGGGCGGCAAAATCTGATCTATAAATGCTTGTCTATAAACCCTAGTTAAATAGGGTGACAGTAATTTATTACAGGCTTTATAAAACTCATTGCAGAATAAATCTGGTCCTGAAGTTTTACTATTTTTTAGAGAGCTTATCGTATCTGATACTTCCTCAAGAGTAATTTCTGTACCCAATTTTTCAATTTGTTATAGATCTAATGTTGAAAGGTTCTGTTGATCTAAAAACTGAGCCATGGCTATATGATCTATAAGTCCTTTCGATGAATACAGCTGTTCATAAAACAACTGAAACCTATTATATATGTCCATGGGGGAAGTAAGAAGTCCTTCTGGGTCTGACTTAATTTTATTTATTGATCGTTCAGATGCTATTTTGCAGAGTTGTTGAGCTAAACGTTTGTGAGGCTTATCACCGAATTCGAAATACTTTTGTTTTACATATTGAAATGATTTTGAAACTTTAGCGCAAAGAATTTTGTTTAACTTATATTTAAGTGCACAGATTTTTTTTTTGATTTTTCAATATAAATGTTTAGCATTTTCCATATTGAATTTGCAAATTTGAGTTTCCAACACATCCAATTCAGCCCTACTACTTTTCCTCTGAAATGCTTGATTTGAAATAACACTAGCTCTCATGTACACTTGTTGTTTTAAATGATTAATAAAAGCTTTATTTGTAGTAACTGAGGATTAAGCCTCCAGGTTCTATGTGGTTTCTCCAAATTATCTATTTTAATAGAGAAACTCACTGGGCTGTGGTCAGAAATAATGATATTATGGTATTTAGCTGCACAGACCTGGGATAAAAGTTTACCATCCAGAATGAAGTAATCTATTTGTGTATATATTTACATTTACATTTACATTGCAGTCTAACATGGTAAGTACGTTTCAAATGAGTCTCTTGAAGAAACATAATATCTGAAGACTGCGATTTTAAATGAGACATTATTTTCGCTCTTTTAACAGGTTCATTCAGACCGTTTACATTCCAAGTGGAGAAACTTAAAGACATACTTTTTAGACATACAGCGTATTAGACATACAAATAAATTACAAGAGTAATAATGTTGTTCCGACGAGTATCTTACCTACCAACCATGAAAATATTTAGCACTATTCACTCCCCCGGAAAAAAGCAATCCTTACTTTGGCTTTAAAATCAGCATCTCTTTCCCAAGTAGCTAATGTGTCTGAGAGTTCTGTTAGACCAAGTTAGATCTAGAAATTACTTTTCTGTACTCCGCTAAAAGGCCATTAAACCATGTGCGAATGAGTGGTCCTTTATAATCCAATACCTTCTCTGGAGTGTCAGCTATTCCACTATATGCTGCAGCTGACTGACAAAACCTTTCAGTGTACACACTTAAAGTTTTATCTTTCTTCTACAACTTTTACAACTTTATATAACTAGTGACCTTTGACCAATCCATTTTTGGTCCAACGATGTTCCTTAGAATTTTCAAAACACCTTCTCTCAAATTACCTTTACTGGCATGTTGTAGTTCATAAGTAACAGCATAAGTAACTCGAAACTGTTAAATTCAGGTTCAGTTAGAATTTTTAACATCAGCTGTCTGACTTCTCGTAACAACATGTCATAGAGACTCATTTTGCTAATCAATGCACTTCTAAATTCTGAAAAATGTGTGCGTGCTGAAGTTAAATTTAGAGATAATCTTTCTATATCTTTAGGTCATAATATTTTTGCAATTCTTTGTACCTGGACAACAGAAGAGTTTGGAGAAAGACTTTCAATTCCATTAACTCCTGAGATTGTCTACTAGCACCACATACCTTCAATGAATCTACAGGCACATCAGTTGATTGGATGGCTACATCTTTTTCAAAAAAAGCTCTCAAATCAGGATAATTGTTATCAGCCTGATATTGTTGCGGTTCTTCGACAAAGCGGATATTCTAGCTTTTTGTCTGAGTTAAGCTTAAAAACAAAATTGTGATTTTTAACAGCCATCAATTCAAAGCATTATGATTTCTTATTAACATCTTATAGATGGGTGTAATGCAAGCTATCATAAAAGCATTAAAATGCGCCCTTAGAAGTTAATAAAGAAAAAACTATGTTGGCATTAGAGGAAGCGCCTTAGCATGGTTCAAATCATATGTATCTGACTGCTATCAGTTTGTAGCAGTAAATGAGGAGGTATCATGTCGCTCACAAGTGCAATATGGAGTACCACAAAGGCTCAGTGCTAGGGCTGTTACTTTTCAACCTATGCATGTTACTTCTGGAAGATATTATCAGGAGAAATGGTGTTAGCTTTCACTACTATGCTGAAAAATTGAGAATCTAACAGAATGCATAGTAGATATAAAAAACGGATGATGAGTAACTTCTTAATGCTAAATTATGAAAAAAATGGAGGTGCTAATAATTGGACCTAAAAACCCCACATATAATAATCTAGAACACAGTCTAACATTTGATGGCTGCTCTGTTAATTCTTCATCATCAGTTAGGAACCTAGGTGTGCTGTTTGACAGCAATCTTTCCTTCGAAAACCATGTTTCCAGCATCTGTAAAACTGCGTTTTTCCATCTTAAAAATATATCCAAATTACAACCTATGCTTTCAGCGTCTAATGAATGAAATGTAAATTCATGCATTTATGACCTCTAGGTTAGATTATTGCTTTATTGGGTGGTTGTTCTGCACGCTTAATAAACAAACTTTAGCTAGTCCAAAATGCAGCAGCTAGAGTCCTTACTAGAACTAGGAAGTATGACCACATTAATCTGGTTCTGTCAACACTGCACTTGTTCCCTATCAAACATCAGATATATTTTAAAATCTTATTAATTACCTATAAAGCCCTGAATGGTTTAGCTCCTCAATACTTATCACTTATCACATTAAAGTCCTGCACGTCCACTGCATTCTCAAAACTCTGGCCATTTGATAATACCTAGAATATCAAAATTGACTGTGGACGGCAGATCTTTTTCCTATCTAGCACCCAAACTCTGGAACAATCTCCCTAATTCTATTCAGGAAGCAGACATACTCTATCAGTTTACATCTAGATCAGGGGTGTCAAACTCAATTCCTGGAGGGCCGGAGCCCTGCAGAGTTTAGATGCAACCCTAATTAAACACACCTGATCCAGCTAATCAAGTACTTCAAACATACATAGTATATGTGTTTTAGCAGGGTTGAATCTAAACTCTGCAGGGCTCCGGCCCTCCAGGAATTGAGTTTGACACCCCTGATCTAGATTAAAGACATATCTTTTTAATCTAGCCTACACACAGCACACTAATACACTTTTATTATTCAAATCCATCAAAGGATTGTTAGGCTGATTGAAAACGAGACTTGGGTCCAGACCAGGCTGACCGCACTGCCAGAATGCAACAGGGCCCGAAACGTCTTCCCATTCACTTTCACTTTAGCTTCGGGTGCTCCGACTGGTGGTTTGCTGTGTATAATACAGCCTGACTGCCATATCTGCGCTGGCAGCTCGAGGTACTCAGTGGGCATGGGCTTGTCGCGTGGAGAGGGAGCCGCTGGCCTGATTAGCAGTCGCTGGGTGCCCTCTGGCGTGTGTTACTCCTGGACCACCCTCTGGTTGAATTGTGACACCCACTCCCCAGGCTCCCGCTGTTGGCCCGCATCCGGCAGCTTAGGCTCCACTAGTTCCAGGGTTGTGGTGGGAATCCTCATGCACATGGCTTGCTGATGGGAACGTGGGAGAGCCCGCAGGAACCAGTCAACCACCACGTGCTGCACGAGTCGGGTGAGCTTGGTGGCTTGGGCACGGGCTGGTAGGTGGGACTTGTACTCGCAGTCGTGGAAGTGGCATGCAGATTGGGGACAGCCCCAGCTGGGCTAAGATCTCCCACTTCTCGTCCCCATATCTGTCTGCCGACTCGAGCAGGAGGGAGAAGTATTCCCGCTGAGATTCACTTGACAGAAGGGGTGCCAAGACCAGCGCCCACTAATTGGGATGCCATCCTTCAGCGGTCACGGTTGTCTAAAACATTTTGAGATCATCATGGGCAGTCATTTTTGGCATCAGCTTGGTAGCTACAACACGAGGGTCTGTGGAATGTGCTGGGCATAGTGATTAGACGATACTCAGCAACTTGCTCAAAACGTGAGCTGATCTAAATAATCGGGATAAGTTAACCAAGGTGGGGGAGCTAATCACTTAGCAAAGGAACTATCAAGGGCAAAGGCAAGAACGAACAAACAAGGCTATACTAACTACAATGCTACATGTGGGTGAAAGGCCTGCTTCAGAATTTATAATCCCCAAACAGGAAGTAGCCACAGAGGAAGCGATCACTGTTCAATCAGTCGTAAGAGCTCCCTCTGCTGGCTTGGCATAACATAGGAGCAACTCCTGGTTCTCGACAAAACAAAAAACAAAACATTTCTGTAATAGGAGGGTGGTGGATAAGAGGTGGAACGGTGGGCCAGGTCCATTTGAGGATACAGGGGCTTGAGGCAGAGCGGGCAGAGCTGAGATCCTCCAGGGTAGAGCGGGCAAGTCGGACGCCCACCAAATCACATTCACCAGATCCCTATTATAAATAGCTAATTCTTAACTTTACCTAACTTTTAACTAACTTCAGCAGATGTGTGTTGTAAAAAGTTTCAGTAGGTTGCACATCATTTTGACCGGAGAAGAATCTCTCTCGAGAAGCACTCACAGGTGCATACCATAAATGGGTTCTAATGTACATACTTTGATCAGTGAAGTTTAGCTTGAACTTTTGGGAAAAAGTTCACCAGGGCCAGACGACCCACTAATCGCAGGTGCATGTTATAAAAACAAGCATGTTGTTTTGATCACTTTACTTTTTAGCTAACACCCCACAAAAGTTTGAAATTGCCAGACCCGTCAAAAACTAAAATGCAAATGCAATGCGTTCCTCCGAAAAACACATTTACATGTTTTACGATAGAGCTTTGAAATATAGTATGATGATATGGCAAACATTTTGATGCACTAATCACTTTTTCCAAAAAAAAACACTTGGATGGAAACCTGGTTATGGTCACACAACTGCCCTGTTGCACAGACTCTAATGCCAAAATCGAACTAATCACATATCGACAGCCCTCACATTCTTATTGTCCTTGCTTAAAGCTGAACATCTCTGCCTTGACCACATGTAAAATGCGGTATCCCTCATAGCCACAAGAGTGATGTGTCACTATACATGTGATGTGAAGTGCTAACAACAAGAGCTGGAGAAGTCATACTCACTGATGAATTATTCACTTATCACTGTTGTTTGATGAACTTGATGAAAAAACATAGCAAATAAAAAATTAAGCAGAGAAACAAAAAAAAAAAACAATAATAGCCGCAAAATAAAAAGGTGCTAATGCTAGGCTAATGCACTGCACTTGCTGTTTTTAGATTAAAAGCGAACGATCAACAATCAAATTAGTCAGATTATTTTGGTAGATAATATCAGAAATATGGAAGGAATAAAGCCTCTTAGCATGGCAGACAGGAACAATCAAGAAACAGGGAAGTCACGTTTTGTCTCTTAATTGACCAGATGTCTTGTCAATGGCAGTTAAAGAGTAAAAAAAACTAACAAAAATTAACCCAGTAATATAAGTGATAAGAACATTCCTAAAAAAAAATAATTCTCTTTTCTTTCTTCTCAGAATCCCCTGGACAGGACTTTGTGACACTGGACTATCGACTACGCTATTACCCCAGTATCACATATGCAGTTATCGGCAGTGCCATCATCTTTGTCCTAGTAGTGGCATTGCTGGCCCTTGTCCTGCACCATCAGAGAAAGCGAAGTGTCTTGTTACCACAGGAGGTCTACAGAGGTGCCTGCCACCAACCACTCCTGCTCTCCCGGCTTGTCATACTGGACAGAGGACATGCCCATCCTGGAAGCCATGACCTTTCACCCCAGTGTTCCTCTTCAACAGAGGCTTTCAGCTCAGTGCATAGTCTCCAGTTCCTCTCTTTTTCTCAATATCAAAGAACTGCGATAGACTTGCCACCATCATACTCACAGGCTGTACTGGATGTGGGGTATGCTTGCAAATGCAAATGCTAAAAATAGTGGACTAATGTGATTTTTATTTATTTATTTTTTATGGCCGATGCAAATATCTTAGAGAGTATGGTGGCCAATAGCTAATATAAAGCTGAAATATAAAATATCTTTATATAATTTAAAGTTAAATAACAAATGCTGTAGAGATGGGCGGATGAGTTCAAATATGAATATCTGAATACTTTTCTTCAAATAAATTATCTGCCTGGCATCCGCACCTATATTTTTTTCTGATGTAGATATGGAATCATATTTTGTATTGTAGTAGCTACTTTTAAAGGAATAGTTAAAAACATGAATAGCAAACAAGTAAACACAATATATACTCTAACCAAGAGTTTAATTTAAAATATTGTAACTAAATACTGAATGTAGCTGGATTGTCTATAAAAGAAAATATTATAGCGTTTGCCTTTTTTATTAATAATGCTGGCTGCGCCAGTTACAGCTTCATCCCAGGAAAGGTTTACAAATTTGAGGTCTTCGTTGAACATCCCTCGCCACATGGTCTTGGGATATCCTTGTTTCCTTTTCCTTTATTGCAGGTTCCAAAGTATGGCCACAAACCTGCAAAGGTTTCCTGAGCCTTTAAATTGTCTCTCAGTCTGGATCAGTCTGGTTCATTTTCCTACAAAACTTGTCACCTGCCTACACTGCCAAAGGTACCAAAAGCTGGTTCAATGACCATGGTGTTACTGTCCAATCAATACATCACTTGTATTTAAGTAGTGCTTTTAACAATACAGATTGTATCAAAGCACTGAAGAGTATCAAATAGGAGAATAGAGTAACAGTAATATATAGTGTAGAGATTAAATACTTTTTTTTGTGTATATATATATAAAATTCAAAAATATAAAAGGCAAACACTATAATATTTTTTTTTTCATTTACAGTTTACTTTATTTATTTTAACAGCAGTCTGTAGCATCTATCCTGACAGACTGATAGATAGATAAATTGATTAGATATAATTCACAATGGTCCTGGCCTTCAGCTTTTACCAGATAATAAGTAATTTACTTTATCCTTCAGCCATATATTTAGTGTTTAAAGATTATTATTATTTTTATTTTTTTTTACAGACGACCCGCATGGTTTGATCTCCCACCTCCTCCTTACCCTCCAGAGACTACTACAGCTCAGTCTGAAAGAGAACCACCTGTATATGAGGACCCAGAGTCAGCCAGAGCTGTATTATTTCAAACCTGGATCAACAACACCAACACTGACACTAGTTGTGACAATAGACTAGAGTCTTAACAGACACCACTGTGAATTCAGAAGATATGGACTATGTGTACATAAACTCTATACAGAGTGTTCAAAAATAAAAGCATTTATGACGATGACCATGGTTTTATTATAGCAACCATGTTCTTTTGGTTCAAGTCAAATCCCAATTAATCAAAGATTTAAAGTTAATGAGATAATTAAGTGACTAATTGTGCTGATGATTGTGCGTTAATAATGAACACCTGCTGTTAACAATCAACATCACTGAAGAAAAGAGAAAAACAAGATGATTGAGCACTTGAAGTGATCTCTTGCGTATTGACTGACATTCAGCTGATGCTGAACTGATGAAAAAAAAAATTAAGCAGTTACACCACAATACTTTGCTATTGAATAACTGTTACTAAAGTGAACATGCAAAAAATAATTTGACTAGCTCATGATGAGTAACTCATCGCATAAAAACAACTAACAGATGCTTGGGTTTATTACTACGACTTACAAACAGAGTGAATTACAAACCAGAACCTTACAAAAACCTCAAAAGTTTATAATGACTTAATTACTGACTTCGAGTTATCACGATCTTCACTTTAGAATACTGATCCAAAAAACAGCAATTCCTTTAGAAGGATATAATAACCAATGTTGGAGGTAACACATTTCAAGTAACTAGTAAAGTAATGCATTACTTTTTAATTTACAAGAAAATATCTTACTTATAGTTACTATAGTTACAAAATATCTGAGTTACTTTTTCCATTTTTTTCCTGGCATGTCTTCTGTCCCCATGTTGGAAGAAATCTAGACTAAATGTTCTAGACTAAATGTCAACATGCATTAATTGTAACTTTTAAAAGTAACTTTCCCCAGCACTGATAGTAACATCTGAATAATTACTATTCAATACTTTATAAAACCCACAAAAGCTTGCAGTGATTTTTAGTTTATCATAATCTTCACTTTAGAAAACTGATCCAAACAATTAGTAATTCTCTCTGAAGTATTTGGTAAGACTTGAGTCATTACTAGTGGGTTACCATGACCTTCACTTTAGAATTAATTAAACATTATGTATTATTCATATTACTTAAGAACCCGTATACTGTAATTCTTCGTAGTTCTTGGGGAGCTATGGAAAAATAATTCATTACTGATTAGCTAATAGTGAACTACCACATTCAAACTAAGTACTATCACTAACTAATTCATTAATCAGAGTTTAGTTAGTTAGTAGTACTTACTAGAGTGCTTCTCTATCTTGTGTTACTGGTATGTTCTAATGTAGTTCTTCACCAATGATGAAACCGTATTCTAAAGTGTTATCAATGTTTTTCTGTAAAACACCATATGCTATAGAGAGACACAGAGAAGTCAATGCTCAAGAGCCCAGTGAAAACAAACATCAATCTCCATTATGGCATCATTTTAACCAATAAAATATCAAGATCTGATCCTCTGTAACTCTCAATAACAGCAGGTGTTCATCACTAATTTACAATCATCATTTAAATACTCAATTAAGGATCTTATTACTATAATAAAACCATGGTTAATTTTCATAAGAACATGTAGATTTTGTAGATTTGTACAGTTGGGTTCCTTTCTGTATTACTCTTATCATATCCAGTATAGATGGGGCTAATCCAAAATTAGCTTTTTTTGCTACTTTTGCAAATGTATAATTGATACTCTTGACTGCAGAATTGACTTTACCTAAAAGGTAAAGATATCAAACCTCATTCTTGTGAGTAGCAGTTTCATGGATGTGCTTAATCGTTTTCGAGATTTACAAAAACTGTGGGGACAGTTGTTTTAATATTTGATTATCACAGGTTTACATAGAGGTCAGTTTTTATATACCCTGTGAGTTTGATGTAAATTGGGAATGCAGAATGCCTGTGTCCATGTATTAATGTTTATAAATATGAGGAAGTTTATGAAAGAGCTAAGTAACTGCTGGTTCCAGAGGTGGAAAATTCAGAGGATAAAGAGCAAAAGTGCTTCCATATTTTTGTTTTACTAACTCAGCAGCTGAGGAGGACCGAGTAATTCCTAATAAGACACAAGTCCTCAGAGAGTTAAAGGTATGAAATATAAGTTGCTAATTTAATAATGTGCATTAGTGATGATGAACACCTGCTATTATTGAGAATTACAGAGGATCAGAGGTTGATGTTTTATTGGTTAAAATGATGCCACCATCACAGAGACCAGTGTTTGGAGACCAGGTGGACTCTTGACCCATAACTCCTGTGTTGGATCTTTCTCTATAGCAGAGAGATCAGTTTTTTATTTGGTAACATAAGCATCATGATCTCACCTTGGTTTATTGATACGTTTAGGTTTTGCATAATCAACCCTGTTGCAAACTACAGTGAGCAAGGAAAGAAATGCACAAGAGCCCAACTAAAGCAAACACTGATCGCGGTGATGGAGGCAATGTCTTCTTTCTTTTTCCTTTTTTCTTTCCAGTTGATTGCATCCAAGTCCTTTGGCTTTGTGTTTCTCTTTTCTTCAGTGATGTTGATTGTTAACAGCAGGTGTTTATCACTAATGCGTAACCATAATTTTTTTTGTCACTTAATTATCTCATTAACTTTAACTCTTTGCGGAATTGAGATTTGCTTGTGACTTGAAAGGTGACTTTGTTCCTCTGGTAAAATCAGACTGCGGAGTTCATTGCTGAAATAAAAATGCGGCAGGACTTTTACTTTTTGTCCTCTGGATTTCCAGCTCTGCTATCTTCAGTCTCTGCTCAAGAGTGTTGCACAGATTTGATTTCTCTCACCCTGTCTTTTTACACTTTTTACCCTGATCATTATAGGTTAATAAAAGTGCCTACATATGGCTGCTTTATTTTTTTATTAAAAAATGTATTGTTAAAGGACATGGCACCAGTACAACAAATCTTTTAATATCAATAAACTAGTAGTTTACCCCAAACAACATGAACCACACTAGTAACATTTGCAAACGTAATTCAAAATACATCATTTGTAACAATTTGTAAACATTGCAATCCATTTTAAACTCACTAACATCCATTTAAACATTTGCAGGAGTTAAAAATGCTTATATTTGTTACGTCCACACATAAAAGGAAGAAGCAGTCATTAGTTGAGAATGTTTATTTATAGTCACAAGGTGAGTAACGTGTTGAAGCAGGGATAACTTCAGAAGAAGGCAGTAGGTAAGTTCACTTTCCTTGAACCAAGCTTGAGTTTCATCCGTAGGTAATCACACAGATTTCCAGACGACGAGGAATTAGAAGAACGCAGGAGACAAGCTAGGGTAAGCGTGTCCATATAACGCTGATACCAGCTGATGAGGAAGTGACTGAGGTGAGTATAAGTAGTGTGAACGTGATCGCTGGTACTGGTGATGGAGATTAGTATTTTTGGGAGGGTTCATGGGTGTAATGAGTCTCTGTTCGGGTGGTGACATGTCATGGTAACTGGGACTAAGGGAACGTGCCGTAGGTGTGACAATATTATTAGATATTTTGCTTAATTACTGTACTTAAGTATTCTGTACTTGACTCAAGAACATTTTTATATTAATGTTTTGTTCTGTGTTATAATTCAGGTTTATTGCAGCTTAGTTGGTAGTGTATTTTGTTATGCAACAATATGCAATTATGTGGGTTTGATCCAAGAGAATGCACATGCTCATAAAATGGAAATGCATCATAGACCCTGATTTGTGTAGGTGTAGGGGTGTGTTTTTTTTTTTGTTGTTGAAGGGCAGGTTCAAATTAAGCTAATTACTATTTCTTGATTTATTTTCTGAATGTAATCTGAATAAAAACAATAGATTTGACCCCTTTTTAAAAGGTGCTCTTTAAATTTAGGATTTTATTTTCTTCTGTTTTACAGAAGTGAACAGAAACTTTTGTGCATCAAGAACACACATTCAGCTATAAATTCTGGTTTCAAAATTTTGGAAGCAAATCTAAACAGATTTGTCTATAAAATTCAAATCTCAGGAATCTTACGCAGTTAGCGAAAGGATAAACCACCCAAAAATATTACATTTTGTCCATATAATCCAAATACCTGTTTCACAGGTGTGCAAGACAACTTCAAAATCACCCAAAGTGTACACAACATATATACTACATGGATACTGTAGTGTCTAGAGTCAAAGCAGAGATTCCTGGAGGCTCTAAGCGGTCTGGGAAGGGACATTAACATTAAAAGGTTTGGTTACCCCTTCCCAAAAAGTTGTATACTTAAGTATATAACAGTAGTAAACTTTGAGTACAATCAATGAAGGAGGATTATTATTATTTTTCTAATTACCATTATGGTGTTTGATTTAATTAGGCTCTTGACCCGTAAGGCATTGGTTGTGTTTCAACTTTAATATAATTTGCCGTTGATCTGGTCAACTTGTTTCCAAGCTTATCTGTTGTTTGAGGGGTGAAATTTTGTGTGACAGGGATATAAAACGTACATCATCAGTAAATATGATCTTGTGTTTTACAACTGATGTTTTACCAAGGATGTTTTAAATGATGCATGGCCAGGTGGAGATCAACTGCCACAGACTTCTTGGCCTTATCCCTTTGCACCATCGACGCAACCTTCACCAGCTGATCCACAGTGTTCACTGTCCCCCATAAGCATCCGGCAACCCTAGGGTTGATTCTGTTGAGGATTCTGCTTCCTCAGAGATCTCTGACTTGCATTTCAGACAGAGAGCCCAGTAAATGAGTCCCTCAGTAGTTGTCATGGCCGCTGGACCAATGTTCTTAGCTTCTTCTCCATTTCAGAGAGGTAATCCTCTAAATAAAAAGTTTCCATGACTGTCTTTTTGAAGTGTAAGGGTCCCCCTTTACCTGCAGAATGGAATCCAGAGTCCCTGGTCGAAGGTCAATGCGTGTTCGGTCTTTTCTTTGCGTATCGTTAAAAATCACTAATATTTTTTCTATATATCTTTTAATATCTTTTGGTTTTCCAATTGTAGTACTGACCTTATTGTTAAGTAATATTAACTTTCATAATTTTATTGACATTATTGTCTAATATATCAGTGTTGTTTTGAAGGATTTCAGGAAGAACACCTTGCTGAGCTCGCACCCATGCAGATTCCATCTAACTGACATTTAATCGGGATCAAGCACACACAGAAACGAATGTTCCCTATTGTAATCTTTCTATGGGTGTTTCTCTTTTTTTATGTATAAATAAAGATATGTGAGGGGCTGCGTTTCAGAAGCAAACTGAAGAGAGCTGGAAACAGTTTACTTCCCTTGCAACTGAAGCTATGTCACTTGCAAGTTACACATTCAGAACAAATTCTCATGTCTATTATTGAGTTGTCTTCGGGGAGGTAAAGAACCTTAAAGGGGCATCCAGACCCAACATTAATTTGGTGTTTCCGCCCGGTCACCAACAAGGCAGATCGGAGAAGAGGAGGACGGAGAGGACCTGAGAGAATATCTCTGCGCAGAGTCGGGCAATAGACGTCAAGGTCATGGTCATTTACCCATCCATTCAGGTCCCAAATCCTCATTTTGGAGTGAATGGGGACCAAAATAGATGCATGTTAGTTTATAGGCCCTGGTCACAAAATGAGCTGAAAGAAGCAGTCGATGGACTAGGTCCTCTCGATAACATAACTCAATGAGTAGATAACCTTAAAATGTTGGTCACCACTTACAATTTGAATGGAACAGAAATAAACATGGTGCTGAGAATGGGTTTGAAACATCGATATGGTGCTGTAAGTGGAGACTATACCGGACAGAATGCTGAAGATGAAGCATTATGAAGCATTAGCACCCAATTCAAATTATTTAAATAATGCATTTGAAGCAGTATGCCTGAGAATCACCACTAGTTTGGCTACTAGACCAGACTATGCAAAAATAGCACAGTGTAGACAGAAAGAAAGTGAAGATGTATCCGAATATAGATCTAGAATGGAAACCGTGTTCTAAGCTAATAGTGGAATACCAATATTGCGCAGAGTCGGGCAATAGACGCCTGTCTAAAATCCACCCTCGTGAATTTGTGGGAGGTCAGCAAATCTTCGTCTGCAAAAATCTACTTCTCCGCGCTGTCTGACGGTGACCGTTTTTCAGAAGACATCTCAGCGCTAATTAGGTGAATATAACCGTCGTTTGAATGCATGCAATAGAGTTGTGTCCCGGACAAGGCTAGATGCCTGTTTTTCTGATTGAGTGTTAGTTACACTGAGCGATAAGTTTCGCTCCGGAACGAGGCTAGATGCCCGACTAGATGTCAGATCCGCAACAGAATAAAATTCAATGTAAAACGTTAGATACGTTTTGTTGTCGACCCATAAGGCTAGAGGCATACATTTCAGTGTTTTTCTGATTGAGTGTTAGTTACACTGAGCAATAAGTTTCGCTCCGGATGAGGCTAGATGCCCGGCTAGATGTCAGTTCCGCAACAGAATAAAATTTCTGAATGAAACGTTAGATACGTTTTGTTGTCGACTGAGGAACATTTTGTGTGAATGGTGTGAATGATGTTATTGATTTTACAAGGAAATCAATAAATTAAAGGGGAACATAGGAAAAAGAAAAGTCACAAGTTGAATCTTTCTTCACATTATCGTGAAACAGTGACTTTCACATCGGATTTAAAGGGGTGGTATGATTCACAATTGAGAAAACTGGTTGAGTGAAACGGCTATACCCGCAGACTATTAGAGCCTGTAGAAGCTTGGTATAGTGGACGATTTCATTCAACGTGTGGTTTATCATTGAATCATACCTGAAGAATGGGGAACAATAACAGAAAATTGACGGGAGATGCTAAATTCATGCAAATTTATGCCCGGGTAGCTGCAGATACCTGGTGGAATGGACAAAGAAATATCCATGGTTCCAAGGCAAGTTAATTCTGTCTGAGTGCAGTAGATTGGTTGAGGCTCTAACAATATGCATCTCATTAAAAAAGGGAAGTAAATGTTTGGTGTACAAATTACAAATGATTGAAACAATGAAATGGCTAGAGCAGGCCGGAAAAAGATTTCAAGAGAGGGAGAGAAAAGCAAATCAAAAGGCTCAGTTTTGTGCATTACAAAAAGAAGGTCCAGGTGATATAGTGGGCCAACCTCTTGCGCTTCATGCACAGGAGGCATGACGAGAGGAACAAAGATTAGAGCAAATACGCAGAACGCAAAATGAAACGGAACGAAGAATATACGCAGATGTAACAAATTTAGCCCCAAAAGTACTAGAAAACAAACATCATATGATGAAGCTGTCAGTGCTTTACTCGCACATGAACAGAAATATGGCTATAGAGAAGGGACCTCTTCCCCACCACCATATGTAGCCCAACATGATCAAGGTCATGGTCATTTAACCATCCATTCAGGTCCCAAATCCTCATTTTGGAGTGAATGAGGACCAAAATAGATGCATGTTGGTTTATAGGCCCTGGTCACAAAATGAGCTGAAAGAAGCAGTCGATGGACTAGGTCCTCTCGATAACATAACTCAATGGGTAGATAACCTTAAAATGATGGTCACCACTTACAATTTGAATGGAACAGAAATAAACATGGTGCTGAGAATGGGTTTGAAACATCGATATGGTGCTGTAAGTGGAGACTATACCGGACAGAATGCTGAAGATGAAGCATTATGAAGCATTAGCACCCAATTCAAATGATTTAAATAATGCATTTTAAGCAGTATGCCTGAGAATCACCACTAGTTTGGCTACTAGGCCAGACTATGCAAAAATAGCACAGTGTAGACAGAAAGAAGGTGAAGATATATCCGAATATAGATCTAGAATGGAAACCATGTTCTAAGCTAATAGTGGAATACCAATATTTCAATTAATTTCAATAATTTTTATTTATATAGCGCTTTTAACAACACAGGTTGCATCAAAGCACTGTACAGTATAATGTAGAAGAGTACAAGGGATGTATAATGACGAGAGTGACCAATTTCTTATTAAATGCAGAGACGGTCTCTGTAGTCAATTCAACGATAATCACTAGAAGTTAAGTGTCCCCAACCAAGCAAGCCAGAGGCGACAGCGGCAAGGAAACAAAACCCCATGCATACAGAATGGAGAAAAAAAAAACCTTGGGAGAAACCAGACTCAGTTGGGGTCAGTTCTCCTCTGACCGGACGCCCAGCACTTAACTTCCAGTTCAATTTTAAACGCAGCTGTGTCAGGTAGTGTAAATGACTTAGTGTGTGCGTGTGTGTGTGTGCATCAGGATCTAGTGATTGGTCCACGGGGCGCATCTAGGTGTTCTGGTCTCTGATGAACATAATCTCTGTGTGCTGATCCACCATCTAGTCTGGATACAAACTGTGAAAACAGGTTGAGAAAGAGACAGGATTAATATTAGTGTAGATGCCATTCTTTTTACGATGTCACAAGTACATCGTATTGTAGGAGTAGTGTTCCCGGTTCCAGCAAATCTAAGTAATGCAGCCTAAAAATCCTTTAACGGATTTGAATAATAAAAGGTGTGTTCGTGTTATGTGTAGGCTAAGTTAAAAAGATGTGTCTTTAATCTAGATTTTAACTGGCAGAGTGTGTCTGCTTCCCGAACAGAGTTAGGGAGATTGTTCCAGAGTTTAGGTGCTAGATAGGAAAAGGATCTGCCGCCCGCAGTTGATTTTGATGTTCTAGGTATTATCAAATGGCCAGAGTTTTGAGAAAGCAGCGGACGTGCAGGACTATAATGTGATAAGAGCTCGCTCAAGTATTGAGGAGCTAAACCATTCAGGGCTTTATAGGTAATTAATAAGATTTTAAAATCTATTCGATGTTTGATAGGGAGCCAGTGCAGTGTTGACAGAACCGGGCTAATATGATCATACTTCCTAGTTCTAGTAAGGACTCTGGCTGCTGCGTTTTGGACTAGCTGAAGTTTGTTTATTAAGCGTGCAGAACAACCACCCAATAAAGCATTACAATAATCTAACCTCGAGGTCATAAACGCATGAATTAATATTTCTGCATTAGAGGTTGAAAGCATAGGTCGTAATTTAGATATATTTTTAAGATGGAAAAACACAGTTTTACAGATGCTAGAAACATGATTTTCAAAGGAAAGATTGCGGTCAAACAGCACACCTAGGTTCCTAACTGATGATGAAGAATTAACAGAGCAGCCATCAAGTGATAGGCTGTGTTCTAGATTATTATATGTGGGGTTTTAGGTCCAATTATTAGCACCTCTGTTTTTTCAGAATTTAGCATTAAGAAGTTACTCATCATCCAGCTTTTTATATCGACTATGCATTCTGTTAAATTCGCAATTTGGTGTGTATCACCAGGCTGCGCTGAAATATAGAGCTAAGTATCATCAGCATAGCAGTGAAAGCTAACACCATGACTCCTGATAATATCTCCCAGAGGTAACATGTACAGGTTGAAAAGTAACGGTCCTAGCACTGAGCCTTGATGAACTCCATATTTCACTCTTGAGCGATATGATACCTCTTCATTTAATGCTACAAACTGATAGCGGTCAAATAGATATGATTTAAACCATGCTAAGGCGCTTCCTCTGATGCGAACAAAGTTTTCTAGTCTATCCAAGAGAATGTTGTGATCGATAGTATCGAATGCTGCGCTAAGATCTAATAGCACTAATAACGAGATAAAACCACGATCCGATGATAAAAGCAGGTCATTAGTAACTCTAATGAGAGCAGTCTCAGTACTATGGTACGGTCTAAAACCTAATGAATTAATAATGTTCAAAATAGGATCTATGACTTCTGGAAGCAGATCTTTTAATAGTTTAGATGGAATAGGGTCTAACATACATGTTGCTGGTTTAGATGATTTAACAAGTTTGTACAAGTCTTCTTCTCCTATAATAGAGAAAGAGTGTAATTTTTCCTCAGGGGTTCTAAAGCTCACTATCTGATGTGAAACTATAGCTGACAGCTGCATAGTTACAATTTTATCTCTGATGGTATCAATCTTAGAAGTAAAGAAATTCATGAACTCATTGCAGCTAAACTCTTGGGGAATATTAGCACCTGTTGATGCTTTATTTTTTGTTAATTTAGTTACTGTACTGAATAAATACCGGGGGTTGTGTTTGTTTTCTTCTAAAAGGGATGAAAAATAATCAGATCTTGCTATTTTTAATGCTTTTCTGTATGACATCATACTCTCCCGCCAGGCAATACGAAATACTTCTAATTTGGTTTTTCTCCACCTGCGCTCCATTTTCCGGGCTGCTCTCTTTAGGGTGCGAGTGTTTTCATTATACCATGGAGTCAGATTGTTTTCTTTCATCTTTTTTAAGTGCAAAGGAGCAACTGTATCTAAAGTGCTAGAAAAAAGAGAGTGCATAGTTTCTGTTACATCATCAAGTTTTTGCGTCGTATTGGATGAGCTAAGGAATTGAGATAAGTCAGGAGTTTACAGGTTTAACTATACAGAGTTCACACAAGACTAGATAGTGATCTGAAAAGTCATCACTTTGCTGCAGTACTTCAACCATTTTAACATCTATTCCATGTGACAGTATTAGATCTAGAGTATGATTTTGACAATGAGTAGGTCCAGAGACATGTTGTCTAACCCCAACAGAGTTCAAAATGTCTAAGAAAGCTGATCCTAATGAGTCTTTTTCATTATCAACATGGATATTAAAATCGCCAACAATTAAGACTTTATCTGTGGCCAGTACTAACTCAGTTAGAAAATCAGCAAATTCTTTAATGAAATCTGTGCTGTGCCCTGGTGGCCTGTATACAGTAGCCAGTACAAACATGACAGAAGATTTATCACTAGCACATGATTCTGTAGATAATGTTATATGCAGCACCAAAACTTCAAATGAGTTATACTTAAAGCCTGCCCTCTGAGAAGTACTAAGAATATTGTTATAAATTGTAGCAACACCTCCCCCTCTACCTTTTAAACGTGGCTCATTTTTATAGCAATAATTTTGGGGGTTAGATAGCCAGGTTTCTGACAAACAGAGCGAATCTAGGTTCTGATCTTTGATCAAATCATATATATGAAGGGCTTTTGTGGAAAGTGATCTAATATTCAGCGAGCCAAGTTTTATCGTTTGCTTATTTGAATTATAGGTAGTTTTTATTTGTTGGACATTAATTAAATTATTGCTTTTAATTTGGTCTCTATAGTGTGATATCTAGGTGAAAGAGTCTCTATGTGTTGAGAATTAACTGCCTCCTGTGAAGTGAGGCAGCTAGCAGTCGGTCGGTTTGTCTGCTTCCTGACCTGGGCACTAGTTGGTCAAGTTGGAGCTCTAAGACTATATGTCATATTTCTAGATAGAAGAGCGGCACCACCCCAGGAGGGATGAAGACCATCTCTTTTCAACAGGTCAGGTCTGCCCCAGAAACTCATCCAATTGTCTATAAAGCCTATGTTGTTCTGCGGGCACCACTTAGACATCCAGCCATCAAGACCCAGCAGTATGCTGTAAATCTCATCACCCCAGAAAGCAGGGAGGGGACCAGAGCATATTACATTGTCCAACATCGTGCTTGCAAATTCACACACCTCTTTAATATTATTTTTAGTGATCTCCGACTGGCAAAGTCGAACATCATTAGCGCCAACTTAAATAACAATCTTATGGAATTTACGTTTAGCATTAGCCAGCACTTTTAAATTTGACAAGATGTCAGATGCTCTGGCGCCTGGTAAGCATTGGACTACGGTGGCTGGTGTCTCTATTTTCACATTCCGTACAATACAAGTCACTTTGTGCTCTCCTGTGCACCTCTGTAGTACTCATTCATTTTGTTAATAGTGATTTCATAGGATTGGTCATTTATTCTTCGCATTCTACTGCTTCTTAATGTATAGTTTTTATTTGCAATTTTACGTTTTATTTGCTGTTTTACTCTTTAATTGATAAAACTGACCTAACGTGAAGATGAAAGGTGATATTTTAAAAGCCATAAACACATATGATTCTATACCTATTTATAAAATTTCATTTAATTTCAATACTTTCACTCCTCGTTGTTGTAACACAGTGATATAAACAACAGATGGAGCTGAAAGATAATTTCTGACACTTCAAACATCTGAATATCACAAACGCTCATCAAGTCATTTATGATTAATAATGGGCTGTTTTTAATTTTCCTCAATTTAATTATTTATTTAGAGATCATAGCATATTTATAACCTCACTTCCAGCCTTTTACACCACTTGATTAATAAGTTATATATCTGTCTTTTAGACTGAGATGAATGACATTGATCAAAAGCAGTGTGTAATATTCCGTGTCTTAGACTGAATGCAGTTTAATGGAGATCGACCAGGTTGATTTTTCTATGTTTCTTAAGGAAGATTCATCATGAATACAGTTAAAACTGTTCTATTCTATTCTATACTACTTAAATATATTTTTGAATATGTTGAAAACTTTTTTTAGCTTCTTTTTAAGAAGAGATCAGGAGAGTCTTGGTAAAGCAGGAGTTTGTTTTTATTTCGTTGCTGTAGTCATCTGCAAGAAGTCTTCAAGAAATCTTTAAGAAAATCGTCAATCAAATCTCCAAGAAAATCTTCAAGAAATCTCCAAGAAAAAAATCTAACTAAAACCTAGCAAGGTGGTTTTATAAATATATATATATATATATATATATATATATATATATATATATATATATATATATATATATATATATATATATATATATATGTTTCAAGGGGAGCAGTACATAGAGGTGGAGACCATTAAAACTAAAAGTATGCAAATGCAGAACAGGAACTTAGCCCAGAACAGGAACTTTCCCGATCCTTGATCTATTTAGCATCCAAGTGTCTTTCAAATGCATAAGTGCTAGAGAGCACACTTGACTTGGGACACCTACCAAATGTTCAAGAACTGAAAGACAAAAGATAACTTTCTCAGGGCTTGGGCTTCCTGCTCTTAGCATGTAAATCACAATACACATTTAGCTTATACCGTTATATTGGAATCTCACAGAACACAAATTTAATGCAAATTTAAAATTTGTAATAGTTCTTTTCAGAACCATAACTCTTGACAAATACGACATGGATGGTAATATGTTGTACAAAACTACATGATGTAGCACACAATCATGTAGCATAAGTCCTGAAGCCCATGGCGTCTGAATAACTGTGACGTCTGTTTCCTGTAGTCCATTTCCCCTGTAGACTCATTCGGATGACTCTTTGTCCTCATGAAGCTTGTTCATGGATGTCTGAGGTGAAACTTTAAATCAGGGTGCTGCATATGAGATGACATGTACCGGAAACACAAGAAAACAAAGAAACAGCAGACCAGCAGTATTCGTGCATATTGACATTTTTTGACTTCTGGTGATCGTATAGTGGTTTTGTTGACCTAGTCTTCAGTCATTTGACACCTATGGACCAGTAAGGTAAGGATGGACTAGTGGACGGGGAAAAACCTATGAGGATAATCTTCACATGAGGGTCGGCCCCGAGGCCTGTTGCGTTCGGTTCTTCCCTGGGCTCCTCACTGGTCTATGTGTCCTAGTCTGTCCCTGTAAGTGATTTGTAAACCTTTATTGTAAAAACATCTTCATCCTCCTCCAATGAAACATCAGTCGTAGCAAACATCATAACATAGAGGATGGGTGTGATTGGAGTGTGCTGTAGCATAACTTTGAAGGCTGTGAGTGTACTTAACTAGCATTCTCTCAACAGCTAACACCTGAGCAAACTGCTCCAACAGTTGGGTAAAGTGGGCAGGGGCTGCTTCAGAGTAGCTAGCAGACTGAGTAGGAGCTGGGTAAAGCTGTTAATTTCTCCTAAAGTCTTTTGCCTTTCCTGCACTCTTTCATCCAGTGTCCAGATTTCCCACAGTAATGGCAATTGCCCTCCCTCTTAGGACATTTACCTTTCTGCCGGTTCTCTGTGTTGACCTTAAAGGACGCTGCTGCAATCCTTACTCTGGCTTTAACATCAGAGTCTCTTTCCCATGTAGCTAGTGTGTTTAGGTTAGTTATGAGAGTTTTGATAGACCAAGTTAGATCTAGAAAAGGCAAGGCTTTTTCTGTCCTTCTTTTCTGAACTCCTTCTCTCAGCTCATCTTTACTGGCATGTTGTAGCTCAGAAGTAACAGCTGACTCAAAACTATTGAATTCAGATTTGGTTAGAATTTGTGACATTGGCTGTGTGACTTCTGCCAACGACATGTCGTAGAGAGACGCATTTTGCTAATTAAGGCTCTTCTAAATTCAGGAAAATGTGTACGTGCTGAGGGTAAGCTCTGGGATGTTTTCTCTATATCTTTAGGTCCAAGCATTTTTGCAGTTGTTTGGACCTGGAAAACAGAAGAGTTGGGAGGAACACTTTCAATTCCCTCAATTCCCTGAGATCTTCTCCTAGCACCACACACCTTCACTGAATCTACAGACACCTCAGTTACTGATGTGAGGGCTACCTCAGTTTCAAGGAAAGCTTGCGAGTCAGGATAAGTGCTATCAGGCTGACTAACTTCCATCTCCGTTTTTTCTGAAGCTTTGTTGCGATTTAATTTCTTTGTCAAAGCAGATATCCTAGCACGTAGCTCTTGGTTCTGTTCCTCTAGTTCTGAGATGCGCTGAGATTGTTGTGTAGCTAGTGCTAAGCCAAATTCTCTGTGGCAACAGATAATGCCTTTCAAATTGTTCTCACGTAAACATGCTCCTAAAACCTTTTACACTCCTCTACAGACCCAAGTCTTGTCTGGACGGATCTTATATTTCTGAGTTAGCTCTTGTCTAACTTCCTCAGTAATTATAAGGTCCATTTGCATGCCTAAATTTGCTATCTGACCACAAAGGAGTTGCGAGACCACCTTTTTCAGTTGTGGGAATCAATCTAGCATTCGTTTTGAACATTTTGTAAGAATTTCTTTTTTTGTTACTTACACAAGTAAAACAACGTAAGTAAACGTCTCTGATCAACAGAGGGTACACTTGTTAACACAGATCAACTATGGTTAACCTTCTCTAACAATGTAGAGGACGACACAAATATTAGCACGTAATGCCAATCTTCCCTGTTGGTTCAGAGAATGACGAATTCTTCCCTGCCTAAAACAGA
The DNA here is from genome assembly GCF_018831695.1 of Puntigrus tetrazona. Taxonomy (NCBI): domain Eukaryota; kingdom Metazoa; phylum Chordata; class Actinopteri; order Cypriniformes; family Cyprinidae; genus Puntigrus; species Puntigrus tetrazona. The sequence continues at coordinate 781,048 of NW_025048726.1, forward strand.
GAATAACACAAACTATTAGCAAGTGATGCCAATCTTCCCTGCCTAAAACAGAGGATAACCAATAGTAGCATGTAATGCTAACCTTCCTTTCCTAAAACAGAGGATAACAAAAACTATTAGCAAGTAATGCCAATCTCCCCTGCCTAAACCAAAGGATAACAAATATTAGCATGTAATGCCAATCTTCCCTGTCTGAAACGGAGGATTACCAATTCTTCCCTAAAATTAATTTTTAGAGGATAACCTAGTTAACCAAACCCTACAGCTGTCTGTTAACTCTTCTCTGGTGGCGCAGAGGTGTACATGTACTGGTCTGTAATGGTGCTTTGGATAGAGTTACACTCACCAACCTTTGGTTGTACTGAAAGATTCAGTCTGGAACGAAGTCAGATCTTTGCTGGATTCAGTCTGGATTCAGGTGAGCAGCTCTATCCGGGTCACAGCACCAAAACTGTTGGAAACTTTTTTTAGCTTCTTTTTAAGAAGAGACCAGGAGATTCTTGGTAAAGCAGGAGTTTGTATTTATTCCGTTGCTGTAGTCATCTGCAAGAAGAAATCTTCAAGCAAATCTCCAAGAAATCTCCAAGGTATAGGTGCTAGAGAGAACACTTGACTTGGGACACCTACCAAATGTTCAAGAACTGAAAGACAAAAGATAACTTTCTCAGGGCTTGGGCTTCCTGCTCTTAGCGTGTAAATCACAATACACATTTAGCTTATACCGTTATATTGGAATCTGTGTTTAACCTTTTATAAATTTGTAATACAACAAAAACATGTTAAAATGTTTCTCTTCTGTGATGCGAAGCTGAATTTTCAGCATCATTACTCACACAATCATTCAGAAATCATTCTAATATGCTGATTTGATCATCAAGAACATTTTGTCTTATTATGTAAATAGAAAATAGCTATACTACTTAAAATAGTCTGTGTGTGTGTGTGTGTGTGTGTGTGTAAACCCTGAAATATTATTAAATGGTTCAAAAGTACAGCATTTACGTAAAGGTGCAGTATGCAAGATTGACAGCTAGTGGTTTAATAGGGTACTGCAAAAACAAAGGCATCCCAGAGACATTTCAGAGTCAAGCATTATTTCTCAGAGAAACAGCTATGACTACAAACATGTTATTTTTGGCATTAGGCAAAAACGGACACACAGCACCTTACAAATCCTCACAGATACCCTTTTTCTCTAAGAAGGAACATTGTTGTGAGGATACTACCTTTTCTAGTATCTCTGACAAAAGCAGGATTTGTGATCGGTCTGTAATTAATCCATGAATTAGTTGTTGTTTTTGGGACATATCCTAATGACAGTTGATAATATTATGAAAAGGATCTATCTGACAGCACCTCTTTTAGTAGTTTGTCTAACACACAAGTTGTTGGTTTAGAAGATTTAACAGTTCTTCCTCTTCTATGGTAGAGAATAAATTGGATCTATAGTGCACATCTGATGTTGATACTGACAGCTGCATGGTTACAATATAATCTCTGATAGTTAGCCACTGTACTCAATAAGACTTTCCTCTGGAAGAGAGTATTTTCCCACCAAGCAATACGAAATACCTTTAGTTTTGTCTTCATGAGACGGTGCTGCTCTCTTTCGGGCACGAGTGTGCTGATTATACCTCTGTGTCAGACGGTTTTCTTTACTCTTCTTTAAGCGCAGGTAAGCAACCATATCTAAAGTGCTAGAAAAGACCATAGTTTGTTACATCATTCAAACGATTGGATAGAAACACAACAAGCGATACAACTGTGACTCTTCAAACAGTCTGTGATGCACACTCCACACACCACTGTCAAAGAAATCGTATCCCTTCCTCCAGCTCTCTTTGACGTCTACATCCCAGCGCTGTGTTTCCGAGTCAAACCCCTCTGAACCCAGAATGCAACAATGCACGTCGAATCTCTCTGGATTAGCAGGAAGTGAAGAATGTGAGGGAAACGGTAAAGACATGAGTGAGAAAGCTTGTGTATGTTCAATGTGATGACAGTCTCACCAGAATAAATTCAGATCTGGACAGATCTCGGTCAGATCGACTCAGACAGTGCAGCACAGCGTCATGAAGAGACGTCTTCTCTCGAGAAGAATCTGCACAACACACACCACAGACACACATTAGGAGTGTGTGAGAGAAGTTACTGAAGGATGAAAAAAAGACTAGGATTTTCTTTCCAGCATGATCTCCCCTCCTTTCTCTCTCTTAATATTGTGTTCTATAGAGGAGCTTTCATGGAGTTTTTCATGGAATTTTTGCCTGTTTATTATAATGCCAAGCTGCTTTGAAACAAAAATATGTAAGTATTAGCAACTTTACATGGCCACTCAATCTAATGTTAACCCAGAGAAATGTGGAGACAGATAGAGGCTCACTTGTGTTTAAGATACTGCTCATTTTTTTGGTCAAACAAATAAGAGTAAAATAAGAGTGTCTGTAAAAGCTACATTTATTTACATGCATTCTCAGATCGTGTAATCCATATGAAACATGTATACAGGCGGATCACTACTGAAGAGATGACAAGTCTGTGTCACCTACTTCAAAGAAAACATTACTTTATCAAAATATTACAACGGTAATGTAGTCTCCTTACTGTTTAGACACTTTCATAATCATAACTTGCGCTTGAACGGTTATGGGCAATTAAAGGTTTTATGAGGGCAATTAAAGGCTCATAATAATGATCATTTGAATGGTTTATTAATAATTGTGCGATTAGTCGACTAATGCTTAAAATTACTGATTACTGGTCAACCAGAAAAATCCTTATTCGGGACAGCCCAAATTATTACAAGCTAACCGTTTGGGCTAAAGTAAGGTGAACGTTTTGAACACCAGCTGGTTATGTACTTGCTCAAATATTGATTCTGGGGCATTTTTAACCAAAAAAGTTACGCACTGCAGCTTTAATCATTTCACATGCGTTTCAGTTAAGTTCTTTGACACAATGAGATCACACACACACACGCACACACACACACACACACACACACACACATTTGTGCACATGTTCTTAGCTATGCACACATAACTCAGTACCTGACAGCAGTGATTCTGCTCTGGATTCAGGGTCTTTCTTGGACACAGCAGCAGAGGACGGCCGTGAAGGACAGACTGACACCTGCTGGTCAAACCTCGTAACACAGGTCCTGTAACAGAGCAACAGTTGACATGAATGTGAGTGGAGCCTAATAATAAAGGTCTGAGTGTGTGTCATCAGAACAATTCAGTCAGACATTGTCTCAAGGTCAGTATCATTGAACCTTCTTGTCTGTGCTTCCCTTCCAGCAGCTGCAGATTCAGATTCGACAAACTGGTTCGGCTGGGGCTTAACACTTCGTTGTGCAACTGGCTGCTGGACTTCCTGACCGGGAGACCTCAGGCAGCATGGGTCGGCAGTAACACATTCAGCACCATCACACTTAACACTGGGTCTCCTCAAGGATGAGTGCCGAGCTCCTCCTCTTCACCCTGCTGACCCACGACTGCACTCCGTCACACAGCTCCAATCTCTTCATTAAGTTTGCGGATGACACGACTGTGGTGGATCTCAACAGAGATGAGACAAACTACAGGAGCGAGGTGAGCCGCCTGGCTGAACGTGGAGAAGACGAAGGAGACTGTTGTTGACTTCAGGAGAGTGAACACCCAGCATGCTACTCTGCGGTTGTGGAGAGAGTGGAGAACAGCACCAACTTCCTGGGTGTTCACATCACAGAGGACCTCTCCTGGACAAACTACTCCACAGCACTGGCCAGGAAAGCACAGCAGCACCTCCGCAAACTGAGAACAGCCAGAGCCCCGGCCCCCATCATGTGCACCTTCTACAGAGGCACCATTGAGAGCATCCTGACCAGCTGCATCACTGTGTGGTGCGGCGCCTGCAACGCGTCCTGCCGATAGACACTCCAGCGCATAGTGAGAGCAGCTGAGAAGATCGTTGGTGTCTCTCTCCCTTCCCTCCAGGACATTTACAACACAAAGCTCTTAACGTTGCAGGTGACCCTACCCACCCGACACACAGCTGCCATCAGGGAGGAGACTGCGGAGTCTACAGGCTAGGACCAGTAGACTGAAGGACAGCTTCATACATCAGGCTGTCAGGAAGCTGAACTCTCTCCCGTCCCACCCTCCTCTCCTTGACTCCACTCACCACTGACCCTCATCCTCTCATTCCAGGAGCCCAGTTAAACGCTGGCCTGCTCTCTGAGCACATTTACACTGACAAGCTGTTTGCACTACTTTCTATTTGCACTGGTTTCACTCAAATCTGCCAAGTGCCTTTATTGATTTATCTCTACTGTCAATATCTGTATAGCTTGTGCGTGATTGTATAGCTGTTTCTTATATGTAGTTTTATCTGTAACTTTTTGATATTTTCATATTTCATATTTTACTTTACTGTGCACCTAGGGTCTGAGAGAAACGCAATTTCAATTCTCTGTATGTAAGAACTGTATGTGTGGTATAATTGACAATAAAGCAGACTTGACTGCTTGACTCTCTTTCTGTCCTTCATTCATTCCTTTCTTAACTCTTTCTTTTATCAGTGAAGCTGACATAATGAAACTGAATATACATAAAGACTGGGATATACTGCCTTTAGGAGTTACACAGTTTAACTGCTGAATGAACAAACAATGTCAGATCATTTCAAAACTGCTGTTTATTCATTTGTACCGCATATTAATTTAAACTAAAACGTATAATATACAATATTTTGTATCCTAAGCCTTAAAAATAGCAGAATGTATCACTTAAAGGGTAATAAAACACACACACACACACACACACACACATACTGTCAGTCTCTCTCCAAACGCATCGTATCACTGAATGACACCCTGCCTCTTTAAATGTACGGGCTTTATACAAATATATGCATGTTAAATGTAACAAATGTTTCAATGATATTCATAATGAATGTAAGTAATAATTATGTACAATCTATTCAATGAATTTATAAAACCACAAGCCGATGACACAGCACAACCTTTTTACAAACCAGCTGAAAAGTTTAGTCTATTACATAAACAGTATTAATTCTATTTACAATTCGTCGAGTGCCTCAGTCTGTTCCTGTTATTCTTATTCACACACTGTCTGCTCTAATTGTTAAAACTCCTATTTTTCTAGTTTATCTGATCTCTGGCTCTGGTTTCTGCTGGTGCTGTGTGTTCAGCTCCTCCAGGATCCACACAGAGCCCCTCACAGACTGAAGCAGACGATTTCTGGAGGTGACCAGGAAGCTGTTCCCTGCACTTCCTGTGTCACTCCTGCTCTCCCTATACCAACAGTCAAAAGCATTGATCTAGACTGATCCTAACGACACGATCGAAAAGTGTGTGTCACTGGCCTCACACCTGTTCATTGTAACCAGGGGTGGCTCTCAATGTCGTCTAAACCGGGCGGTCTGATGCCGATGCACTGAGACACCAGCGAATCAGCTGACGGCACTCTGTTACACAGAACACAGTCTTCAGCAACACAAAAGCACACGCTTCACCTGGATCTGGACGTGATGTCTGTCTCTTGCCTGTAGACAGCTCTCTAGGAAGGTCAGCCTGCTTTTGGAGGTGACCCGGCGTGCTCCTCTGAAGGGGAAACAGCCGCACAGGATGCTGTAGAGCGTCACCCGACAGACCAAACCGTAGCCGGTCCGGCGTGATAGCGCTGCCGCCAAAAACCACTCAGGAGGCGTATTCAAGAGTGCCTGAGAGACACAACAAGACCACAAACGTCCGATCAAAATCTTCCCTTTGCTGTTCACAAACACAGATCACTGCAGTGAGATCAAAGCAACCTGCAAAGTGTCGGTAGGCCGAGTCTTGCAGCAGATCTCCACAGCCGAAGTCCAGCAGCTTGATGTCATGCGAGTCTGTGGAGATCAGCAGATTCTCCGGTTTGACGTCCCGGTGCAGGACTCCGCGGCTCTCGCAGTGTTTCAGAGCGCCGATCAGCTGCAGCAGGACTTTCTTAGCCAGACTCTCCTCCAGACATCCGTTCTCCTCGCAGAAACTCTGGAGATCTTGGCAGGGAACGGGGCGCTCCAGGATCATGGTGTAGCGCGTCTGCGATGGTCGAACCACTCCAACAGCTGCAGGACGTTTGGGCAGGCAGGAGCCGAATTGACCAGGGTCATCAACGCCACCTCCAGCGGCAGCAGACCCTGACCTTCCTGCAGAGACCAAAGATCCGTTACATCCAGAGCTGAATGCAGATGAGACAGAACAACGGATTCACCCTCAACTCACAACTTGCAGCTTCTCAGGCGACCTGCTTTTACAAGCGTACTTGATGGCAACCTGTGAACAAATAAACTGCGCAGTAAATCACGCATTCGCTGATATCGCCATTTCTAAAAGCTGTTTGAATGAAGCAGGGAAGGAAATGTCTTACTGGCAGTCTGTCGGACCTGCGTATCCCAGCATGCACCGAGCCGAATCCACCTCGCCCCAGCAATGGGCCCTTGGCATACGCTTCTGAAACACACAAGAAACGTCTTCAAGAGAGAACATAAACCTGTGAAAGAGTGTTAGTTTAATGCACCCGAAGAAGATGTTCTTTTAATATTTGGGCATATTTCTGACCTCTGCGGGAGCGTTTGGCTGGTCTTCTGCTGGAGGTGGAAGTCTGTTCATCCTCCTGGCCGCCGCTCTGCCGCTTCCTCTTCCTGTGAGGCTGACCTGTGGACACAGAAACAAGTGTCAAGTCAGAAGGCAGAGGTGCGACGTGTCCTGGTAGCTCTTGGCTCAGGGGCTGCTCTGGGTTTGGCAGCGGATCCGGATCACGATCACCAGAGCCTCGTCTCCCATCCTCCTGAGCGGCCGTCTGAGTGAAAGCAGCACTCCTGGATCTGGAGCGGCCCGTGGCTGAAATATTACACACTTACAATACTTCATACAGTCATCAACATCAGTGTTCACGTCAAATGTGTTACTTTCTTCAACTTTCTGTTGATAAATAAGTAGCTCAAACCCTTATAATCACAACAGAATAAAACTCATACTTAAGACAACCATTTTGAACCTGGGACATGGGAAAAATATTCACATGATCACTTAGCTGGGCAAAATAATAGGTTAACTTGCACACGCTTTATCATGTAAATACCATACATACCATAATAAATAGCCATAATAATTATGAATTAAAACACATACCTCGTCTTTCACTCATGTGAGCCATTGACAACCTCCTCCAAACAAAAAACAGGGGGAAAAAAAATTAAATAAAATTAAATACTCTTTTAAAAAAATAAACACAAAATTAAAAATAATAAACAAAGTAAACAAAACGACAAACTCCAAATGATACGAGAACAAAAGTGCCTGCAGAAATAAGATTAAGTTAACGTTAGTGTTTTTAAGCAAATAACTTAAGTTAAAACTCTCGTCAAAGAAAATCTCCGCCTGAAATAAAAGTCTTCTTGTCAGGAATCCTCCGATGAGCTTCAGAAAGCACAAGATCTGTCAGAAAATACTCCTTAAATGTCTCAGATAGCGATGGGTTTGAATGTTTATATTTTCGGTCAGAAGTCAACTGGCGTCGCCATAGCAACTAAAACGTGAACGCAGCGTCGCCAGCGCGTCTCAGCACTTATTCGTTTATTATAATATAACATTTATAATAGTTGTAACATCATTTTTTCGTCATTTTAAATAGTTTTTAAGTTTCGTTTTTATATTAATGTGCGCTTTTAAATGAATCCGAATCAATGATTCAGTTGTCCATTCATAAAGACTCCTGAATGAATCATCCGTTTAAACGAATCAACTGAATGAACGATTCAGTGATAAAAATCAGTGATTTGCCGCCACCTGCTGGCAGTTTTAGTTTCATTTGTATATTTGTATGATTTCATTTCATATTTCCGTATTCAGAATTTTAGATTTAAAACATTCATCTCAACAAGAATTATATTTAATTGCACTCATGTCACCTCCGAGCCTCATTAAACGTCTGGAAATACATCTACAAGTCACTTTGTGCTCTCCTGTGCACCTCTGTAGTACTCATTCATTTTGTTAATAGTGATTTCATATGACTGGTCATTTATTCTTCGCATTCTACTGCTTCTTAATCTATAGTTTTTATTCGCAATTTTACGTTTTATTTGCTGTTTTACTCTTTAATTGATAAAACTGACCTAACGTGAAGATGAAAGGTGATATTTTAAAAGCCATAAACACATATGATTCTATACCTATTTATAAAATTTCATTTAATTTCAATACTTTCACTCCTCGTTGTTGTAACACAGTGATTGATATAAACAACAGATGGAGCTGAAAGATCATTTCTGACACATCTGAATATCACAAACGGTCATCAAGTCATTTATGATTAATAATGGGCTGTTTTTAATTTTCCTCAATTTAATTATTTATTTAGAGATCATAGCATATTTATAACCTCACTTCCAGCCTTTTACACCACTTGATTAATAAGTTATATATCTGTCTTTTAGACTGAGATGAATGACATTGATCAAAAGCAGTGTGTAATATTCCGTGTCTTAGACTGAATGCAGTTTAATGGAGATCGACCAGGTTGATTTTTCTATGTTTCTTAAGGAAGATTCATCATGAATACAGTTTAAACTGTTCTATTCTATTCTATACTACTTAAATATATTTTTGAATATGTTGAAAACTTTTTTTAGCTTCTTTTTAAGAAGAGATCAGGAGAGTCTTGGTAAAGCAGGAGTTTGTTTTTATTTCGTTGCTGTAGTCATCTGCAAGAAGTCTTCAAGAAATCTTTAAGAAAATCGTCAATCAAATCTCCAAGAAAATCTTCAAGAAATCTCCAAGAAAAAAATCTAACTAAAACCTAGCAAGGTGGTTATATATATATATATATATATATATATATATATATATATATATATATATATATGTTTCAAAGGGGAGCAGTACATAGAGGTGGAGACCATCAAAACTAAAAGTATGCAAATGCAGAACAGGAACTTAGCCCAGAACAGGAACTTTCCCGATCCTTGATCTATTTAGCATCCAAGTGTCTTTCAAATGCATAGGTGCTAGAGAGCACACTTGACTTGGGACACCTACCAAATGTTCAAGAACTGAAAGACAAAAGATAACTTTCTCAGGGCTTGGGCTTCCTGCTCTTAGCATGTAAATCACAATACACATTTAGCTTATACCGTTATATTGGAATCTCACAGAACACAAATTTAATGCATATTTAAAATTTGTAATAGTTCTTTCAGAACCATAACTCTTGACAAATACGACATGGATGGTAATATGTTGTACAAAACTACATGATGTAGCACACAATCATGTAGCATAAGAGTGGAAGTCCTGAAGCCCATGGCGTCTGAATAACTGTGACGTCTGTTTCCTGTAGTCCATTTCCCCTGTAGACTCATTCGGATGACTCTTTGTCCTCATGAAGCTTGTTCATGGATGTCTGAGGTGAAACTTTAAATCAGGGTGCTGCATATGAGATGACATGTACCGGAAACACAAGAAAACAAAGAAACAGCAGACCAGCAGTATTCGTGCATATTGACATTTTTTGACTTCTGGGGATCGTATAGTGGTTTTGTTGACCTAGTCTTCAGTCATTTGACACCTATGGACCAGTGAGGTAAGGATGGACTAGTGGACGGGGAAAAACCTATGAGGATAATCTTCACCGCAGGGTCGGCCCCGAGGCCTGTTGCGTTCGGTTCTTCCCTGGGCTCCTCACTGGTCTATGTGTCCTAGTCTGTCCCTGTAAGTGATTTGTAAACCTTTATTGTAAAAACATCTTCATCCTCCAATGAAACATCAGTCGTAGCAAACATCATAACATAGAGGATGGGTGTGATTGGAGTGTGCTGTAGCATAACTTTGAAGGCTGTGAGTGTACTTAACTAGCATTCTCTCAACAGCTAACACCTGAGCAAACTGCTCCAACAGTTGGGTAAAGTGGGCAGGGGCTGCTTCAGAGTAGCTAGCAGACTGAGTAGGAGCTGGGTAAAGCTGTTCATTTCTCCTAAAGTCTTTTTGCCTTTCCTGCACTCTTTCATCCAGTGTCCAGATTTCCCACAGTAATGGCAATTGCCCTCCCTCTTAGGACATTTACCTTTCTGCCGGTTCTCTGTGTTGACCTTAAAGGACGCTGCTGCAATCCTTACTCTGGCTTTAACATCAGAGTCTCTTTCCCATGTAGCTAGTGTGTTTAGGTTAGTTATGAGAGTTTTGATAGACCAAGTTAGATCTAGAAAAGGCAAGGCTTTTTCTGTCCTTCTTTCTGAACTCCTTCTCTCAGCTCATCTTTACTGGCATGTTGTAGCTCAGAAGTAACAGCTGACTCAAAACTATTGAATTCAGATTTGGTTAGAATTTGTGACATTGGCTGTGTGACTTCTGCCAACGACATGTCGTGAGAGACGCATTTTGCTAATTAAGGCTCTTCTAAATTCAGGAAAATGTGTACGTGCTGAGGGTAAGCTCTGGGATGTTTTCTCTATATCTTTAGGTCCAAGCATTTTTGCAGTTGTTTGGACCTGGAAAACAGAAGAGTTGGGAGGAACACTTTCAATTCCCTCAATTCCTGAGATCTTCTCCTAGCACCACACACCTTCACTGAATCTACAGACACCTCAGTTACTGATGTGAGGGCTACCTCAGTTTCAAGGAAAGCTTGCGAGTCAGGATAAGTGCTATCAGGCTGACTAACTTCCATCTCCGTTTTTCTGAAGCTTTGTTGCGATTTAATTTCTTTGTCAAAGCAGATATCCTAGCACGTAGCTCTTGGTTCTGTTCCTCTAGTTCTGAGATGCGCTGAGATTGTTGTGTAGCTAGTGCTAAGCCAAATTCTCTGTGGCAACAGATAATGCCTTTCAAATTGTTCTCACGTAAACATGCTCCTAAAACCTTTTACACTCCTCTACAGACCAAGTCTTGTCTGGACGGATCTTATATTTCTGAGTTAGCTCTTGTCCAACTTCCTCAATAATTATAAGGTCCATTTGCATGCCTAAATTTGCTATCTGACCACAAAGGAGTTGCGAGACCACCTTTTTCAGTTGTGGGAATCAATCTAGCATTCGTTTTGAACATTTTGTAAGAATTTCTTTTTTGTTACTTACACAAGTAAAACAACGTAAGTAAACGTCTCTGATCAACAGAGGGTACACTTGTTAACACAGATCAACTATGGTTAACCTTCTCTAACAATGTAGAGGACGACACAAATATTAGCACGTAATGCCAATCTTCCCTGTTGGTTCAGAGAATAACGAATTCTTCCCTGCCTAAAACAGAGAATAACACAAACTATTAGCAAGTGATGCCAATCTTCCTGCCTAAAACAGAGGATAACCAATAGTAGCATGTAATGCTAACCTTCCTTTCCTAAAACAGAGGATAACAAAAACTATTAGCAAGTAATGCCAATCTCCCTGCCTAAACCAAAGGATAACAAATAATAGCATGTAATGCCAATCTTCCCTGTCTGAAACGGAGGATTACCAATTCTTCCCTAAAATTACTTTTTAGAGGATAACCTAGTTAACCAAACCCTACAGCTGTCTGTTAACTCTTCTCTGGTGGCGCAGAGGTGTACATGTACTGGTCTGTAATGGTGCTTTGGATAGAGTTACACTCACCACCAACCTTTGAAAGATTGTCTGGAACTGAAAGATTCAGTCTGGAACAAAGCTCAGACAGCACTTTTGCTTTTTTAGCTTCTTTTTAAGATTCAGTCTGGATTCAGGTGAGCAGCTCTAACTCTCGGGTCACAGCACCAAAAGCTGTTGGAAACACATTTTAGCTTATACTTTATATTGATAAAGACCAGGAAAAACATGATTTTCTTTCTGTGATCTGAGCTGGAGTTTGTCATTACTTTAATCATTCAGAAATCATTCTAATATGCTGTAGATCATCTTTTGTCTTATTAGAAGAAAAAATAGCTATACAAGCAAATCTCCAAGAAAGGCAAGATTGACAGCTAATATTATTAAATGGTTCAAAAGTTAATTTACGTAAAGGTGCAAAATGCAAAGGCATCCCAGTTTAATATTTCAGAAAGGCATCCCAGAGATTTCAGAGTCAAGCATTATTTCTCAGAGAACAGCTATGACTACAAACATGTCATTTTTGGCATTAGGCAAAAACGGACACACAGCACCTTACAAATCCTCACAGATACCCTTTTTCTCTAAGAAGGAACATTGTTGTGAGGATACTACCTTTCTAGTATCTCTGACAAAAGCAGGATTTGTGATCGGTCTGTAATTAATCCATGAATTAGTTGTTGTTTTTGGGACATATCCTAATGACAGTTGATAATATTATGAAAAGGATCTATCTGACAGCACCTCTTTTAGTAGTTTACATTAAATAGGGTCTAACACACAAGTTGTTGGTTTAGAAGATTTAACAGTTCTTCCTCTTCTATGGTAGAGAATAAATTGGATCTATAGTGCACATCTGATGTTGATACTGACAGCTGCATGGTTACAATATAATCTCTGATAGTTAGCCACTGTACTCAATAAGACTTTCCTCTAGAAGAGAGTATTTTCCCACCAAGCAATACGAAATACCTTTAGTTTTGTCTTCATGAGACGGTGCTGCTCTCTTTCGGGCACGAGTGTGCTGATTATACCTCTGTGTCAGACGGTTTTCTTTACTCTTCTTTAAGCGCAGGTAAGCAACCATATCTAAAGTGCTAGAAAAGACCATAGTTTGTTACAGAGTTGGGAGGAACACTTTCAATTCCCTCAATTCCCTGAGATCTTCTCCTAGCACCACACACCTTCACTGAATCTACAGACACCTCAGTTACTGATGTGAGGGCTACCTCAGTTTCAAGGAAAGCTTGCGAGTCAGGATAAGTGCTATCAGGCTGACTAACTTCCATCTCCGTTTTTTCTGAAGCTTTGTTGCGATTTAATTTCTTTGTCAAAGCAGATATCCTAGCACGTAGCTCTTGGTTCTGTTCCTCTAGTTCTGAGATGCGCTGAGATTGTTGTGTAGCTAGTGCTAAGCCAAATTCTCTGTGGCAACAGATAATGCCTTTCAAATTGTTCTCACGTAAACATGCTCCTAAAACCTTTTTACACTCCTCTACAGACCAAGTCTTGTCTGGACGGATCTTATATTTCTGAGTTAGCTCTTGTCCAACTTCCTCAATAATTATAAGGTCCATTTGCATGCCTAAATTTGCTATCTGACCACAAAGGAGTTGCGAGACCACCTTTTTCAGTTGTGGGAATCAATCTAGCATTCGTTTTGAACATTTTGTAAGAATTTCTTTTTTGTTACTTACACAAGTAAAACAACGTAAGTAAACGTCTCTGATCAACAGAGGGTACACTTGTTAACACAGATCAACTATGGTTAACCTTCTCTAACAATGTAGAGGACGACACAAATATTAGCACGTAATGCCAATCTTCCCTGTTGGTTCAGAGAATGACGAATTCTTCCCTGCCTAAAACAGAGAATAACACAAACTATTAGCAAGTGATGCCAATCTTCCTGCCTAAAACAGAGGATAACAAATATTAGCATGTAATGCCAATCTTCCCTGTCTGAAACGGAGGATTACCAATTCTTCCCTAAAATTAATTTTTAGAGGATAACCTAGTTAACCAAACCCTACAGCTGTCTGTTAACTCTTCTCTGGTGGCGCAGAGGTGTACATGTACTGGTCTGTAATGGTGCTTTGGATAGAGTTACACTCACCAACCTTTGGTTGTACTGAAAGATTCAGTCTGGAACGAAGTCAGATCTTTGCTGGATTCAGTCTGGATTCAGGTGGTGAGCAGCTCCAGCACCAAAACTGTTGGAAACTTTTTTAGCTTCTTTTTAAGAAGAGACCAGGAGATTCTTGGTAAAGCAGGAGTTTGTATTTATTCCGTTGCTGTAGTCATCTGCAAGAAGAAATCTTCAAGCAAATCTCCAAGAAATCTCAAAGGTATAGGTGCTAGAGAGAACACTTGACTTGGGACACCTACCAAATGTTCAAGAACTGAAAGACAAAAGATAACTTTCTCAGGGCTTGGGCTTCCTGCTCTTAGCGTGTAAATCACAATACACATTTAGCTTATACCGTTATATTGGAATCTGTGTTTAACCTTTTATAAATTTGTAATACAACAAAAACATGTTAAAATGTTTCTCTTCTGTGATGCGAAGCTGAATTTTCAGCATCATTACTCACACAATCATTCAGAAATCATTCTAATATGCTGATTTGATCATCAAGAACATTTTGTCTTATTATGAAAATAGAAAATAGCTATACTACTTAAAATAGTCTGTGTGTGTGTGTGTGTGTGTAAACCCTGAAATATTATTAAATGGTTCAAAAGTACAGCATTTACGTAAAGGTGCAGTATGCAAGATTGACAGCTAGTGGTTTAATAGGGTACTGCAAAAACAAAGGCATCCCAGAGACATTTCAGAGTCAAGCATTATTTCTCAGAGAAACAGCTATGACTACAAACATGTTATTTTTGGCATTAGGCAAAAACGGACACACAGCACCTTACAAATCCTCACAGATACCCTTTTTCTCTAAGAAGGAACATTGTTGTGAGGATACTACCTTTTCTAGTATCTCTGACAAAAGCAGGATTTGTGATCGGTCTGTAATTAATCCATGAATTAGTTGTTGTTTTTGGGACATATCCTAATGACAGTTGATAATATTATGAAAAGGATCTATCTGACAGCACCTTTTAGTAGTTTACATTAAATTTGTCTAACACACAAGTTGTTGGTTTAGAAGATTTAACAGTTCTTCCTCTTCTATGGTAGAGAATAAATTGGATCTATAGTGCACATCTGATGTTGATACTGACAGCTGCATGGTTACAATATAATCTCTGATAGTTAGCCACTGTACTCAATAAGACTTTCCTCTGGAAGAGAGTATTTTCCCACCAAGCAATACGAAATACCTTTAGTTTTGTCTTCATGAGACGGTGCTGCTCTCTTTCGGGCACGAGTGTGCTGATTATACCTCTGTGTCAGACGGTTTTCTTTACTCTTCTTTAAGCGCAGGTAAGCAACCATATCTAAAGTGCTAGAAAAGACCATAGTTTGTTACATCATTCAAACGATTGGATAGAAACACAACAAGCGATACAACTGTGACTCTTCAAACAGTCTGTGATGCACACTCCACACACCACTGTCAAAGAAATCGTATCCCTTCCTCCAGCTCTCTTTGACGTCTACATCCCAGCGCTGTGTTTCCGAGTCAAACCCCTCTGAACCCAGAATGCAACAATGCACGTCGAATCTCTCTGGATTAGCAGGAAGTGAAGAATGTGAGGGAAACGGTAAAGACATGAGTGAGAAAGCTTGTGTATGTTCAATGTGATGACAGTCTCACCAGAATAAATTCAGATCTGGACAGATCTCGGTCAGATCGACTCAGACAGTGCAGCACAGCGTCATGAAGAGACGTCTTCTCGAGAAGAATCTGCACAACACACACCACAGACACACATTAGGAGTGTGTGAGAGAAGTTACTGAAGGATGAAAAAAAGACTAGGATTTTCTTTCCAGCATGATCTCCCCTCCTTTCTCTCTCTTAATATTGTGTTCTATAGAGGAGCTTTCATGGAGTTTTTCATGGAATTTTTGCCTGTTTATTATAATGCCAAGCTGCTTTGAAACAAAAATATGTAAGTATTAGCAACTTTACATGGCCACTCAATCTAATGTTAACCCAGAGAAATGTGGAGACAGATAGAGGCTCACTTGTGTTTAAGATACTGCTCATTTTTGGTCAAACAAATAAGAGTAAAATAAGAGTGTCTGTAAAAGCTACATTTATTTACATGCATTCTCAGATCGTGTAATCCATATGAAACATGTATACAGGCGGATCACTACTGAAGAGATGACAAGTCTGTGTCACCTACTTCAAAGAAAACATTACTTTATCAAAATATTACAACGGTAATGTAGTCTCCTTACTGTTTAGACACTTTCATAATCATAACTTGTGCGCTTGAACGGTTATGGGCAATTAAAGGTTTTATGAGGGCAATTAAAGGCTCATAATAATGATCATTTGAATGGTTTATTAATAATTGTGCGATTAGTCGACTAATGCTTAAAATTACTGATTACTGGTCAACCAGAAAAATCCTTATTCGGGGACAGCCCAAATTATTACAAGCTAACCGTTTGGGCTAAAGTAAGGTGAACGTTTTGAACACCAGCTGGTTATGTACTTGCTCAAATATTGATTCTGGGGCATTTTTAACCAAAAAAAGTTACGCACTGCAGCTTTAATCATTTCACATGCGTTTCAGTTAAGTTCTTTGACACAATGAGATCACACACACACACGCACACACACACACACACACACACACACATTTGTGCACATGTTCTTAGCTATGCACACATAACTCAGTACCTGACAGCAGTGATTCTGCTCTGGATTCAGGGTCTTTCTTGGACACAGCAGCAGAGGACGGCCGTGAAGGACAGACTGACACCTGCTGGTCAAACCTCGTAACACAGGTCCTGTAACAGAGCAACAGTTGACATGAATGTGAGTGGAGCCTAATAATAAAGGTCTGAGTGTGTGTCATCAGAACAATTCAGTCAGACATTGTCTCAAGGTCAGTATCATTGAACCTTCTTGTCTGTGCTTCCTTCCAGCAGCTGCAGATTCAGATTCGACAAACTGGTTCGGCTGGGGCTTAACACTTCGTTGTGCAACTGGCTGCTGGACTTCCTGACCGGAGACCTCAGGCAGCATGGGTCGGCAGTAACACATTCAGCACCATCACACTTAACACTGGGTCTCCTCAAGGATGAGTGCCGAGCTCCCTCCTCTTCACCCTGCTGACCCACGACTGCACTCCGTCACACAGCTCCAATCTCTTCATTAAGTTTGCGGATGACACGACTGTGGTGGATCTCAACAGAGATGAGACAAACTACAGGAGCGAGGTGAGCCGCCTGGCTGAACGTGGAGAAGACGAAGGAGACTGTTGTTGACTTCAGGAGAGTGAACACCCAGCATGCTACTCTGCGGTTGTGGAGAGAGTGGAGAACAGCACCAACTTCCTGGGTGTTCACATCACAGAGGACCTCTCCTGGACAAACTACTCCACAGCACTGGCCAGGAAAGCACAGCAGCACCTCCGCAAACTGAGAAGAGCCAGAGCCCCGGCCCCCATCATGTGCACCTTCTACAGAGGCACCATTGAGAGCATCCTGACCAGCTGCATCACTGTGTGGTGCGGCGCCTGCAACGCGCGTCCCTGCCGATAGACACTCCAGCGCATAGTGAGAGCAGCTGAGAAGATCGTTGGTGTCTCTCTCCCTTCCCTCCAGGACATTTACAACACAAAGCTCTTAACGTTGCAGGTGACCCTACCCACCCGACACACAGCTGCCATCAGGGAGGAGACTGCGGAGTCTACAGGCTAGGACCAGTAGACTGAAGGACAGCTTCATACATCAGGCTGTCAGGAAGCTGAACTCTCTCCCGTCCCACCCTCCTCTCCTTGACTCCACTCACCACTGACCCTCATCCCTCTCATTCCAGGAGCCCAGTTAAACGCTGGCCTGCTCTCTGAGCACATTTACACTGACAAGCTGTTTGCACTACTTTCTATTTGCACTGGTTTCACTCAAATCTGCCAAGTGCCTTTATTGATTTATCTCTACTGTCAATATCTGTATAGCTTGTGCGTGATTGTATAGCTGTTTCTTATATGTAGTTTTATCTGTAACTTTTTGATATTTTCATATTTCATATTTTACTTTACTGTGCACCTAGGGTCTGAGAGAAACGCAATTTCAATTCTCTGTATGTAAGAACTGTATGTGTGGTATAATTGACAATAAAGCAGACTTGACTGCTTGACTCTCTTTCTGTCCTTCATTCATTCCTTTCTTAACTCTTTCTTTTATCAGTGAAGCTGACATAATGAAACTGAATATACATAAAGACTGGGATATACTGCCTTTAGGAGTTACACAGTTTAACTGCTGAATGAACAAACAATGTCAGATCATTTCAAAACTGCTGTTTATTCATTTGTACCGCATATTAATTTAAACTAAAACGTATAATATACAATATTTTGTATCCTAAGCCTTAAAAATAGCAGAATGTATCACTTAAAGGGTAATAAATACACACACACACACACACACACACACACACTGTCAGTCTCTCTCCAAACGCATCGTATCACTGAATGACACCCTGCCTCTGTAAATGTACGGGCTTTATACAAATATATGCATGTTAAATGTAACAAATGTTTCAATGATATTCATAATGAATGTAAGTAATAATTATGTACAATCTATTCAATGAATTTATAAAACCACAAGCCGATGACACAGCACAACCTTTTTACAAACCAGCTGAAAAGTTTAGTCTATTACATAAACAGTATTAATTCTATTTACAATTCGTCGAGTGCCTCAGTCTGTTCCTGTTATTCTTATTCACACACTGTCTGCTCTAATTGTTAAAACTCCTATTTTTCTAGTTTATCTGATCTCTGGCTCTGGTTTCTGCTGGTGCTGTGTGTTCAGCTCCTCCAGGATCCACACAGAGCCCCTCACAGACTGAAGCAGACGATTTCTGGAGGTGACCAGGAAGCTGTTCCCTGCACTTCCTGTGTCACTCCTGCTCTCCCTATACCAACAGTCAAAAGCATTGATCTAGACTGATCCTAACGACACGATCGAAAAGTGTGTGTCACTGGCCTTACACCTGTTCATTGTAACCAGGGGTGGCTCTCAATGTCGTCTAAACCGGGCCGGTCTGATGCCGATGCACTGAGACACCAGCGAATCAGCTGACGGCACTCTGTTACACAGAACACAGTCTTCAGCAACACAAAAGCACACGCTTCACCTGGATCTGGACGTGATGTCTGTCTCTTGCCTGTAGACAGCTCTCTAGGGAAGGTCAGCCTGCTTTTGGAGGTGACCCGGCGTGCTCCTCTGAAGGGGAAACAGCCGCACAGGATGCTGTAGAGCGTCACCCCGACAGACCAAACCGTAGCCGGTCCGGCGTGATAGCGCTGCCGCCGAAACCACTCAGGAGGGGCGTATTCAAGAGTGCCTGAGAGACACAACAAGACCACAAACGTCCGATCAAAATCTTCCCTTTGCTGTTCACAAACACAGATCACTGCAGTGAGATCAAAGCAACCTGCAAAGTGTCGGTAGGCGAGTCTTGCAGCAGATCTCCACAGCCAAGTCCAGCAGCTTGATGTCATGCGAGTCTGTGGAGATCAGCAGATTCTCGGTTTGACGTCCCGTGCAGGACTCCATGCTCTCGCAGTGTTTCAGAGCGCCCGATCAGCTGCAGCAGGACTTTCTTAGCCAGACTCTCCTCCAGACATCCGTTCTCCTCGCGCAGAAACTCTGGAGATCTTGGCAGAGAACGGACGCTCCAGGATCATGGTGTAGCGTCTGCGATGGTCGAACCACTCCAACAGCTGCAGGACGTTTGGGCAGGCAGGAGCCGAATTGACCAGGGTCATCAACGCCACCTCCAGCGGCAGCAGACCCTGACCTTCCTGCAGAGACCAAAGATCCGTTACATCCAGAGCTGAATGCAGATGAGACAGAACAACGGATTCACCCTCAACTCACAACTTGCAGCTTCTCAGGCGACCTGCTTTTACAAGCGTGCTTGATGGCAACCTGTGAACAAATAAACTCGCAGTAAATCACGCATTCGCTGATATCGCCATTTCTAAAAGCTGTTTGAATGAAGCAGGAAGGAAATGTCTTACTGGCAGTCTGTCGGACCTGCGTATCCCAGCATGCACCGAGCCGAATCCACCTCGCCCCAGCAATGGGCCCTTGGCATACGCTTCTGAAACACACAAGAAACGTCTTCAGAGAGAACATAAACCTGTGAAAGAGTGTTAGTTTAATGCACCCGAAGAAGATGTTCTTTTAATATTTGGGCATATTTCTGACCTCTGCGGGAGCGTTTGGCTGGTCTTCTGCTGGAGGTGGAAGTCTGTTCATCCTCCTGGCCGCCGCTCTGCCGCTTCCTCTTCCTGTGAGGCTGACCTGTGGACACAGAAACAAGTGTCAAGTCAGAAGGCAGAGGTGCGACGTGTCCTGGTAGCTCTTGGCTCAGGGGCTGCTCTGGGTTTGGCAGCGGATCCGGATCACGATCACCAGAGCCTCGTCTCCCATCCTCCTGAGCGGCCGTCTGAGTGAAAGCAGCACTCCTGGATCTGGAGCGGCCCGTGGCTGAAATATTACACACTTACAATACTTCATACAGTCATCAACATCAGTGTTCACGTCAAATGTGTTACTTTCTTCAACTTTCTGTTGATAAATAAGTAGCTCAAACCCTTATAATCACAACAGAATAAAACTCATACTTAAGACAACCATTTTGAACCTGGGACATGGGAAAAATATTCACATGATCACTTAGCTGGGCAAAATAATAGGTTAACTTGCACACGCTTTATCATGTAAATACCATACATACCATAATAAATAGCCATAATAATTATGAATTAAAACACATACCTCGTCTTTCACTCATGTGAGCCATTGACAACCTCCTCCAAACAAAAAACAGGGGAAAAAAATTAAATAAAATTAAATACTCTTTTAAAAAAATAAACACAAAATTAAAAATAATAAACAAAGTAAACAAAACGACAAACTCCAAATGATACGAGAACAAAAGTGCCTGCAGAAATAAGATTAAGTTAACGTTAGTGTTTTTAAGCAAATAACTTAAGTTAAAACTCTCGTCAAAGAAAATCTCCGCCTGAAATAAAAGTCTTCTTGTCAGGAATCCTCCGATGAGCTTCAGAAAGCACAAGATCTGTCAGAAAATACTCCTTAAATGTCTCAGATAGCGATGGGTTTGAATGTTTATATTTTTGGTCAGAAGTCAACTGGCGTCGCCATAGCAACTAAAACGTGAGCATGCAGCGTCGCCAGCGCGTCTCAGCACTTATTCGTTTATTATAATATAACATTTATAATAGTTGTAACATCATTTTTCGTCATTTTAAATAGTTTTTAAGTTTCGTTTTTATATTAATGTGCGCTTTTAAATGAATCCGAATCAATGATTCAGTTGTCCATTCATAAAGACTCCTGAATGAATCATCCGTTTAAACGAATCAACTGAATGAACGATTCAGTGATAAAAATCAGTGATTTGCCGCCACCTGCTGGCAGTTTTAGTTTCATTTGTATATTTGTATGATTTCATTTCATATTTCCGTATTCAGAATTTTAGATTTAAAACATTCATCTCAACAAGAATTATATTTAATTGCACTCATGTCACCTCCGAGCCTCATTAAACGTCTGGAAATACATCTACAAGTCACTTTGTGCTCTCCTGTGCACCTCTGTAGTACTCATTCATTTTGTTAATAGTGATTTCATATGACTGGTCATTTATTCTTCGCATTCTACTGCTTCTTAATCTATAGTTTTTATTCGCAATTTTACGTTTTATTTGCTGTTTTACTCTTTAATTGATAAAACTGACCTAACGTGAAGATGAAAGGTGATATTTTAAAAGCCATAAACACATATGATTCTATACCTATTTATAAAATTTCATTTAATTTCAATACTTTCACTCCTCGTTGTTGTAACACAGTGATTGATATAAACAACAGATGGAGCTGAAAGATCATTTCTGACACATCTGAATATCACAAACGCTCATCAAGTCATTTATGATTAATAATGGGCTGTTTTTAATTTTCCTCAATTTAATTATTTATTTAGAGATCATAGCATATTTATAACCTCACTTCCAGCCTTTTACACCACTTGATTAATAAGTTATATATCTGTCTTTTAGACTGAGATGAATGACATTGATCAAAAGCAGTGTGTAATATTCCGTGTCTTAGACTGAATGCAGTTTAATGGAGATCGACCAGGTTGATTTTTCTATGTTTCTTAAGGAAGATTCATCATGAATACAGTTTAAACTGTTCTATTCTATTCTATACTACTTAAATATATTTTTGAATATGTTGAGAACTTTTTTAGCTTCTTTTTAAGAAGAGATCAGGAGAGTCTTGGTAAAGCAGGAGTTTGTTTTTATTTCGTTGCTGTAGTCATCTGCAAGAAGTCTTCAAGAAATCTTTAAGAAAATCGTCAATCAAATCTCCAAGAAAATCTTCAAGAAATCTCCAAGAAAAAAAAATCTAACTAAAACCTAGCAAGGTGGTTATATATATATATATATATATATATATATATATATATATATATATATATATATATATATATATATATATATGTTTCAAGGGGGAGCAGTACATAGAGGTGGAGACCATTAAAACTAAAAGTATGCAAATGCAGAACAGGAACTTAGCCCAGAACAGGAACTTTCCCGATCCTTGATCTATTTAGCATCCAAGTGTCTTTCAAATGCATAGGTGCTAGAGAGCACACTTGACTTGGGACACCTACCAAATGTTCAAGAACTGAAAGACAAAAGATAACTTTCTCAGGGCTTGGGCTTCCTGCTCTTAGCATGTAAATCACAATACACATTTAGCTTATACCGTTATATTGGAATCTCACAGAACACAAATTTAATGCAAATTTAAAATTTGTAATAGTTCTTTTCAGAACCATAACTCTTGACAAATACGACATGGATGGTAATATGTTGTACAAAACTACATGATGTAGCACACAATCATGTAGCATAAGAGTGGAAGTCCTGAAGCCCATGGCGTCTGAATAACTGTGACGTCTGTTTCCTGTAGTCCATTTCCCCTGTAGACTCATTCGGATGACTCTTTGTCCTCATGAAGCTTGTTCATGGATGTCTGAGGTGAAACTTTAAATCAGGGTGCTGCATATGAGATGACATGTACCGGAAACACAAGAAAACAAAGAAACAGCAGACCAGCAGTATTCGTGCATATTGACATTTTTTGACTTCTGGTGATCGTATAGTGGTTTTGTTGACCTAGTCTTCAGTCATTTGACACCTATGGACCAGTGAGGTAAGGATGGACTAGTGGACGGGGAAAAACCTATGAGGATAATCTTCACCGCAGGGGTCGGCCCCCGAGGCCTGTTGCGTTCGGTTCTTCCCTGGGCTCCTCACTGGTCTATGTGTCCTAGTCTGTCCCTGTAAGTGATTTGTAAACCTTTATTGTAAAAACATCTTCATCCTCCAATGAAACATCAGTCGTAGCAAACATCATAACATAGAGGATGGGTGTGATTGGAGTGTGCTGTAGCATAACTTTGAAGGCTGTGAGTGTACTTAACTAGCATTCTCTCAACAGCTAACACCTGAGCAAACTGCTCCAACAGTTGGGTAAAGTGGGCAGGGGCTGCTTCAGAGTAGCTAGCAGACTGAGTAGGAGCTGGGTAAAGCTGTTCATTTCTCCTAAAGTCTTTTTGCCTTTCCTGCACTCTTTCATCCAGTGTCCAGATTTCCCACAGTAATGGCAATTGCCCTCCCTCTTAGGACATTTACCTTTCTGCCGGTTCTCTGTGTTGACCTTAAAGGACGCTGCTGCAATCCTTACTCTGGCTTTAACATCAGAGTCTCTTTCCCATGTAGCTAGTGTGTTTAGGTTAGTTATGAGAGTTTTGATAGACCAAGTTAGATCTAGAAAAGGCAAGGCTTTTTCTGTCCTTCTTTTCTGAACTCCTTCTCTCAGCTCATCTTTACTGGCATGTTGTAGCTCAGAAGTAACAGCTGACTCAAAACTATTGAATTCAGATTTGGTTAGAATTTGTGACATTGGCTGTGTGACTTCTGCCAACGACATGTCGTAGAGACGCATTTTGCTAATTAAGGCTCTTCTAAATTCAGGAAAATGTGTACGTGCTGAGGGTAAGCTCTGGGATGTTTTCTCTATATCTTTAGGTCCAAGCATTTTTGCAGTTGTTTGGACCTGGAAAACAGAAGAGTTGGGAGGAACACTTTCAATTCCCTCAATTCCCTGAGATCTTCTCCTAGCACCACACACCTTCACTGAATCTACAGACACCTCAGTTACTGATGTGAGGGCTACCTCAGTTTCAAGGAAAGCTTGCGAGTCAGGATAAGTGCTATCAGGCTGACTAACTTCCATCTCCGTTTTTTCTGAAGCTTTGTTGCGATTTAATTTCTTTGTCAAAGCAGATATCCTAGCACGTAGCTCTTGGTTCTGTTCCTCTAGTTCTGAGATGCGCTGAGATTGTTGTGTAGCTAGTGCTAAGCCAAATTCTCTGTGGCAACAGATAATGCCTTTCAAATTGTTCTCACGTAAACATGCTCCTAAAACCTTTTTACACTCCTCTACAGACCCAAGTCTTGTCTGGACGGATCTTATATTTCTGAGTTAGCTCTTGTCTAACTTCCTCAGTAATTATAAGGTCCATTTGCATGCCTAAATTTGCTATCTGACCACAAAGGAGTTGCGAGACCACCTTTTTCAGTTGTGGGAATCAATCTAGCATTCGTTTTGAACATTTTGTAAGAATTTCTTTTTTTTACTTACTTACACAAGTAAAACAACGTAAGTAAACGTCTCTGATCAACAGAGGGTACACTTGTTAACACAGATCAACTATGGTTAACCTTCTCTAACAATGTAGAGGACGACACAAATATTAGCACGTAATGCCAATCTTCCCTGTTGGTTCAGAGAATGACGAATTCTTCCCTGCCTAAAACAGAGAATAACACAAACTATTAGCAAGTGATGCCAATCTTCCTGCCTAAAACAGAGAATAACCAATAGTAGCAAATGCTATTAAAACAGAGGATAACAAAACTATTAATCTCTCCTGCCTAAACCAGAGGATAACAAATATTAGCATGTAATGCCAATCTTCCCTGTCTGAAACGGAGGATTACCAATTCTTCCCTAAAATTAATTTTTAGAGGATAACCTAGTTAACCAAACCCTACAGCTGTCTGTTAACTCTTCTCTGGTGGCGCAGAGGTGTACATGTACTGGTCTGTAATGGTGCTTTGGATAGAGTTACACTCACCAACCTTTGGTTGTACTGAAAGATTCAGTCTGGAACGAAGTCAGATCTTTGCTGGATTCAGTCTGGATTCAGGTGAGCAGCTCCAGCACCAAAACTGTTGGAAACTTTTTTAGCTTCTTTTTAAGAAGAGACCAGGAGATTCTTGGTAAAGCAGGAGTTTGTATTTATTCCGTTGCTGTAGTCATCTGCAAGAAGAAATCTTCAAGCAAATCTCCAAGAAATCTCCAAGGTATAGGTGCTAGAGAGAACACTTGACTTGGGACACCTACCAAATGTTCAAGAACTGAAAGACAAAAGATAACTTTCTCAGGGCTTGGGGCTTCCTGCTCTTAGCGTGTAAATCACAATACACATTTAGCTTATACCGTTATATTGGAATCTGTGTTTAACCTTTTATAAATTTGTAATACAACAAAAACATGTTAAAATGTTTCTCTTCTGTGATGCAAAGCTGAATTTTCAGCATCATTACTCACACAATCATTCAGAAATCATTCTAATATGCTGATTTGATCATCAAGAACATTTTGTCTTATTATGTAAATAGAAAATAGCTATACTACTTAAAATAGTCTGTGTGTGTGTGTGTGTGTGTGTGTGTGTAAACCCTGAAATATTATTAAATGGTTCAAAAGTACAGCATTTACGTAAAGGTGCAGTATGCAAGATTGACAGCTAGTGGTTTAATAGGGTACTGCAAAAACAAAGGCATCCCAGAGACATTTCAGAGTCAAGCATTATTTCTCAGAGAAACAGCTATGACTACAAACATGTTATTTTTGGCATTAGGCAAAAACGGACACACAGCACCTTACAAATCCTCACAGATACCCTTTTTCTCTAAGAAGGAACATTGTTGTGAGGATACTACCTTTTCTAGTATCTCTGACAAAAGCAGGATTTGTGATCGGTCTGTAATTAATCCATTAATTAGTTGTTGTTTTTGGGACATATCCTAATGACAGTTGATAATATTATGAAAAGGATCTATCTGACAGCACCTCTTTTAGTAGTTTACATTAAATAGGGTCTAACACACAAGTTGTTGGTTTAGAAGATTTAACAGTTCTTCCTCTTCTATGGTAGAGAATAAATTGGATCTATAGTGCACATCTGATGTTGATACTGACAGCTGCATGGTTACAATATAATCTCTGATAGTTAGCCACTGTACTCAATAAGACTTTCCTCTGGAAGAGAGTATTTTCCCACCAAGCAATACGAAATACCTTTAGTTTTGTCTTCATGAGACGGTGCTGCTCTCTTTCGGGCACGAGTGTGCTGATTATACCTCTGTGTCAGACGGTTTTCTTTACTCTTCTTTAAGCGCAGGTAAGCAACCATATCTAAAGTGCTAGAAAAGACCATAGTTTGTTACATCATTCAAACGATTGGATAGAAACACAACAAGCGATACAACTGTGACTCTTCAAACAGTCTGTGATGCACACTCCACACACCACTGTCAAAGAAATCGTATCCCTTCCTCCAGCTCTCTTTGACGTCTACATCCCAGCGCTGTGTTTCCGAGTCAAACCCCTCTGAACCCAGAATGCAACAATGCACGTCGAATCTCTCTGGATTAGCAGGAAGTGAAGAATGTGAGGAAAACGGTAAAGACATGAGTGAGAAAGCTTGTGTATGTTCAATGTGATGACAGTCTCACCAGAATAAATTCAGATCTGGACAGATCTCGGTCAGATCGACTCAGACAGTGCAGCACAGCGTCATGAAGAGACGTCTTCTCGAGAAGAATCTGCACAACACACACCACAGACACACATTAGGAGTGTGTGAGAGAAGTTACTGAAGGATGAAAAAAAAGACTAGGATTTTCTTTCCAGCATGATCTCCCCTCCTTTCTCTCTCTTAATATTGTGTTCTATAGAGGAGCTTTCATGGAGTTTTTCATGGAATTTTTGCCTGTTTATTATAATGCCAAGCTGCTTTGAAACAAAAATATAAGTATTAGCAACTTTACATGGCCACTCAATCTAATGTTAACCCAGAGAAATGTGGAGACAGATAGAGGCTCACTTGTGTTTAAGATACTGCTCATTTTTTTGGTCAAACAAATAAGAGTAAAATAAGAGTGTCTGTAAAAGCTACATTTATTTACATGCATTCTCAGATCGTGTAATCCATATGAAACATGTATACAGGCGGATCACTACTGAAGAGATGACAAGTCTGTGTCACCTACTTCAAAGAAAACATTACTTTATCAAAATATTACAACGGTAATGTAGTCTCCTTACTGTTTAGACACTTTCATAATCATAACTTGCGCTTGAGCGGTTATGGGCAATTAAAGGTTTTATGAGGGCAATTAAAGGCTCATAATAATGATCATTTGAATGGTTTATTAATAATTGTGCGATTAGTCGACTAATGCTTAAAATTACTGATTACTGGTCAACCAGAAAAATCCTTATTCGGGGACAGCCCAAATTATTACAAGCTAACCGTTTGGGCTAAAGTAAGGTGAACGTTTTGAACACCAGCTAGTTATGTACTTGCTCAAATATTGATTCTGGGGCATTTTTAACCAAAAAAGTTACGCACTGCAGCTTTAATCATTTCACATGCGTTTCAGTTAAGTTCTTTGACACAATGAGATCACACACACACACGCACACACACACACACACACACATTTGTGCACATGTTCTTAGCTATGCACACATAACTCAGTACCTGACAGCAGTGATTCTGCTCTGGATTCAGGGTCTTTCTTGGACACAGCAGCAGAGGACGGCCGTGAAGGACAGACTGACACCTGCTGGTCAAACCTCGTAACACAGGTCCTGTAACAGAGCAACAGTTGACATGAATGTGAGTGGAGCCTAATAATAAAGGTCTGAGTGTGTGTCATCAGAACAATTCAGTCAGACATTGTCTCAAGGTCAGTATCATTGAACCTTCTTGTCTGTGCTTCCCTTCCAGCAGCTGCAGATTCAGATTCGACAAACTGGTTCGGCTGGGGCTTAACACTTCGTTGTGCAACTGGCTGCTGGACTTCCTGACCGGGAGACCTCAGGCAGCATGGGTCGGCAGTAACACATTCAGCACCATCACACTTAACACTGGGTCTCCTCAAGGATGAGTGCCGAGCTCCCTCCTCTTCACCCTGCTGACCCACGACTGCACTCCGTCACACAGCTCCAATCTCTTCATTAAGTTTGCGGATGACACGACTGTGGTGGATCTCAACAGAGATGAGACAAACTACAGGAGCGAGGTGAGCCGCCTGGCTGAACGTGGAGAAGACGAAGGAGACTGTTGTTGACTTCAGGAGAGTGAACACCCAGCATGCTACTCTGCGGTTGTGGAGAGAGTGGAGAACAGCACCAACTTCCTGGGTGTTCACATCACAGAGGACCTCTCCTGGACAAACTACTCCACAGCACTGGCCAGGAAAGCACAGCAGCACCTCCATAAACTGAGAAGAGCCAGAGCCCCGGCCCCCATCATGTGCACCTTCTACAGAGGCACCATTGAGAGCATCCTGACCAGCTGCATCACTGTGTGGTACGGCGCCTGCAACGCGTCCTGCCGATAGACACTCCAGCGCATAGTGAGAGCAGCTGAGAAGATCGTTGGTGTCTCTCTCCCTTCCCTCCAGGACATTTACAACACAAAGCTCTTAACGTTGCAGGTGACCCTACCCACCCGACACACAGCTGCCATCAGGGAGGAGACTGCGGAGTCTACAGGCTAGGACCAGTAGACTGAAGGACAGCTTCATACATCAGGCTGTCAGGAAGCTGAACTCTCTCCCGTCCCACCCTCCTCTCCTTGACTCCACTCACCACTGACCCTCATCCCTCTCATTCCAGGAGCCCAGTTAAACGCTGGCCTGCTCTCTGAGCACATTTACACTGACAAGCTGTTTGCACTACTTTCTATTTGCACTGGTTTCACTCAAATCTGCCAAGTGCCTTTATTGATTTATCTCTACTGTCAATATCTGTATAGCTTGTGCGTGATTGTATAGCTGTTTCTTATATGTAGTTTTATCTGTAACTTTTTGATATTTTCATATTTCATATTTTACTTTACTGTGCACCTAGGGTCTGAGAGAAACGCAATTTCAATTCTCTGTATGTAAGAACTGTATGTGTGGTATAATTGACAATAAAGCAGACTTGACTGCTTGACTCTCTTTCTGTCCTTCATTCATTCCTTTCTTAACTCTTTCTTTTATCAGTGAAGCTGACATAATGAAACTGAATATACATAAAGACTGGGATATACTGCCTTTAGGAGTTACACAGTTTAACTGCTGAATGAACAAACAATGTCAGATCATTTCAAAACTGCTGTTTATTCATTTGTACCGCATATTAATTTAAACTAAAACGTATAATATACAATATTTTGTATCCTAAGCCTTAAAAATAGCAGAATGTATCACTTAAAGGGTAATAACACACACACACACACACACACACACACACACTGTCAGTCTCTCTCCAAACGCATCGTATCACTGAATGACACCCTGCCTCTGTAAATGTACGGGCTTTATACAAATATATGCATGTTAAATGTAACAAATGTTTCAATGATATTCATAATGAATGTAAGTAATAATTATGTACAATCTATTCAATGAATTTATAAAACCACAAGCCGATGACACAGCACAACCTTTTTACAAACCAGCTGAAAAGTTTAGTCTATTACATAAACAGTATTAATTCTATTTACAATTAAGTCGAGTGCCTCAGTCTGTTCCTGTTATTCTTATTCACACACTGTCTGCTCTAATTGTTAAAACTCCTATTTTTCTAGTTTATCTGATCTCTGGCTCTGGTTTCTGCTGGTGCTGTGTGTTCAGCTCCTCCAGGATCCACACAGAGCCCCTCACAGACTGAAGCAGACGATTTCTGGAGGTGACCAGGAAGCTGTTCCCTGCACTTCCTGTGTCACTCCTGCTCTCCCTATACCAACAGTCAAAAGCATTGATCTAGACTGATCCTAACGACACGATCGAAAAGTGTGTGTCACTGGCCTTACACCTGTTCATTGTAACCAGGGGTGGCTCTCAATGTCGTCTAAACCGGGCGGTCTGATGCCGATGCACTGAGACACCAGCGAATCAGCTGACGGCACTCTGTTACACAGAACACAGTCTTCAGCAACACAAAAGCACACGCTTCACCTGGATCTGGACGTGATGTCTGTCTCTTGCCTGTAGACAGCTCTCTAGGAAGGTCAGCCTGCTTTTGGAGGTGACCCGGCGTGCTCCTCTCTGAAGGGGAAACAGCCGCACAGGATGCTGTAGAGCGTCACCCGACAGACCAAACCGTGGCCGTCCGGCGTGATAGCGCTGCCGCCGAAAAACCACTCAGGAGGGGCGTATTCAAGAGTGCCTGAGAGACACAACAAGACCACAAACGTCCGATCAAAATCTTCCCTTTGCTGTTCACAAACACAGATCACTGCAGTGAGATCAAAGCAACCTGCAAAGTGTCGGTAGGCGAGAGTCTTGCAGCAGATCTCCACAGCCAAGTCCAGCAGCTTGATGTCATGCGAGTCTGTGGAGATCAGCAGATTCTCGGTTTGACGTCCCGGTGCAGGACTCATGCTCTCGCAGTGTTTCAGAGCGCCGATCAGCTGCAGCAGGACTTTCTTAGCCAGACTCTCCTCCAGACATCCGTTCTCCTCGCAGAAACTCTGGAGATCTTGGCAGGGAACGGGGGCGCTCCAGGATCATGGTGTAGCGTCTGCGATGGTCGAACCACTCCAACAGCTGCAGGACGTTTGGGCAGGCAGGAGCCGAATTGACCAGGGTCATCAACGCCACCTCCAGCGGCAGCAGACCCTGACCTTCCTGCAGAGACCAAAGATCCGTTACATCCAGAGCTGAATGCAGATGAGACAGAACAACGGATTCACCCTCAACTCACAACTTGCAGCTTCTCAGGCGACCTGCTTTTACAAGCGTACTTGATGGCAACCTGTGAACAAATAAACTCGCAGTAAATCACGCATTCGCTGATATCGCCATTTCTAAAAGCTGTTTGAATGAAGCAGGGAAGGAAATGTCTTACTGGCAGTCTGTCGGACCTGCGTATCCCAGCATGCACCGAGCCGAATCCACCTCGCCCCAGCAATGGGCCCTTGGCATACGCTTCTGAAACACACAAGAAACGTCTTCAAGAGAGAACATAAACCTGTGAAAGAGTGTTAGTTTAATGCACCCGAAGAAGATGTTCTTTTAATATTTGGGCATATTTCTGACCTCTGCGGGAGCGTTTGGCTGGTCTTCTGCTGGAGGTGGAAGTCTGTTCATCCTCCTGGCCGCCGCTCTGCCGCTTCCTCTTCCTGTGAGGCTGACCTGTGGACACAGAAACAAGTGTCAAGTCAGAAGGCAGAGGTGCGACGTGTCCTGGTAGCTCTTGGCTCAGGGGCTGCTCTGGGTTTGGCAGCGGATCCGGATCACGATCACCAGAGCCTCGTCTCCCATCCTCCTGAGCGGCCGTCTGAGTGAAAGCAGCACTCCTGGATCTGGAGCGGCCCGTGGCTGAAATATTACACACTTACAATACTTCATACAGTCATCAACATCAGTGTTCACGTCAAATGTGTTACTTTCTTCAACTTTCTGTTGATAAATAAGTAGCTCAAACCCTTATAATCACAACAGAATAAAACTCATACTTAAGACAACCATTTTGAACCTGGGACATGGGAAAAATATTCACATGATCACTTAGCTGGGCAAAATAATAGGTTAACTTGCACACGCTTTATCATGTAAATACCATACATACCATAATAAATAGCCATAATAATTATGAATTAAAACACATACCTCGTCTTTCACTCATGTGAGCCATTGACAACCTCCTCCAAACAAAAAACAGGGGGGAAAAAAATTAAATAAAATTAAATACTCTTTTAAAAAAATAAACACAAAATTAAAAATAATAAACAAAGTAAACAAAACGACAAACTCCAAATGATACGAGAACAAAAGTGCCTGCAGAAATAAGATTAAGTTAACGTTAGTGTTTTTAAGCAAATAACTTAAGTTAAAACTCTCGTCAAAGAAAATCTCCGCCTGAAATAAAAGTCTTCTTGTCAGGAATCCTCCGATGAGCTTCAGAAAGCACAAGATCTGTCAGAAAATACTCCTTAAATGTCTCAGATAGCGATGGGTTTGAATGTTTATATTTTCGGTCAGAAGTCAACTGGCGTCGCCATAGCAACTAAAACGTGAACGCAGCGTCGCCAGCGCGTCTCAGCACTTATTCGTTTATTATAATATAACATTTATAATAGTTGTAACATCATTTTTTCGTCATTTTAAATAGTTTTTAAGTTTCGTTTTTATATTAATGTGCGCTTTTAAATGAATCCGAATCAATGATTCAGTTGTCCATTCATAAAGACTCCTGAATGAATCATCCGTTTAAACGAATCAACTGAATGAACGATTCAGTGATAAAAATCAGTGATTTGCCGCCACCTGCTGGCAGTTTTAGTTTCATTTGTATATTTGTATGATTTCATTTCATATTTCCGTATTCAGAATTTTAGATTTAAAACATTCATCTCAACAAGAATTATATTTAATTGCACTCATGTCACCTCCGAGCCTCATTAAACGTCTGGAAATACATCTACAAGTCACTTTGTGCTCTCCTGTGCACCTCTGTAGTACTCATTCATTTTGTTAATAGTGATTTCATATGACTGGTCATTTATTCTTCGCATTCTACTGCTTCTTAATCTATAGTTTTTATTCGCAATTTTACGTTTTATTTGCTGTTTTACTCTTTAATTGATAAAACTGACCTAACGTGAAGATGAAAGGTGATATTTTAAAAGCCATAAACACATATGATTCTATACCTATTTATAAAATTTCATTTAATTTCAATACTTTCACTCCTCGTTGTTGTAACACAGTGATTGATATAAACAACAGATGGAGCTGAAAGATCATTTCTGACACATCTGAATATCACAAACGCTCATCAAGTCATTTATGATTAATAATGGGCTGTTTTTAATTTTCCTCAATTTAATTATTTATTTAGAGATCATAGCATATTTATAACCTCACTTCCAGCCTTTTACACCACTTGATTAATAAGTTATATATCTGTCTTTTAGACTGAGATGAATGACATTGATCAAAAGCAGTGTGTAATATTCCGTGTCTTAGACTGAATGCAGTTTAATGGAGATCGACCAGGTTGATTTTTCTATGTTTCTTAAGGAAGATTCATCATGAATACAGTTTAAACTGTTCTATTCTATTCTATACTACTTAAATATATTTTTGAATATGTTGAGAACTTTTTTAGCTTCTTTTTAAGAAGAGATCAGGAGAGTCTTGGTAAAGCAGGAGTTTGTTTTTATTTCGTTGCTGTAGTCATCTGCAAGAAGTCTTCAAGAAATCTTTAAGAAAATCGTCAATCAAATCTCCAAGAAAATCTTCAAGAAATCTCCAAGAAAAAAAATCTAACTAAAACCTAGCAAGGTTATATATATATATATATATATATATATATATATATATATATATATATATATATATATATATATATATATATATATATATGTTTCAAGGGGAGCAGTACATAGAGGTGGAGACCATTAAAACTAAAAGTATGCAAATGCAGAACAGGAACTTAGCCCAGAACAGGAACTTTCCCGATCCTTGATCTATTTAGCATCCAAGTGTCTTTCAAATGCATAGGTGCTAGAGAGCACACTTGACTTGGGACACCTACCAAATGTTCAAGAACTGAAAGACAAAAGATAACTTTCTCAGGGCTTGGGCTTCCTGCTCTTAGCATGTAAATCACAATACACATTTAGCTTATACCGTTATATTGGAATCTCACAGAACACAAATGTAATGCAAATTTAAAATTTGTAATAGTTCTTTTCAGAACCATAACTCTTGACAAATACGACATGGATGGTAATATGTTGTACAAAACTACATGATGTAGCACACAATCATGTAGCATAAGAGTGGAAGTCCTGAAGCCCATGGCGTCTGAATAACTGTGACGTCTGTTTCCTGTAGTCCATTTCCCCTGTAGACTCATTCGGATGACTCTTTGTCCTCATGAAGCTTGTTCATGGATGTCTGAGGTGAAACTTTAAATCAGGGTGCTGCATATGAGATGACATGTACCGGAAACACAAGAAAACAAAGAAACAGCAGACCAGCAGTATTCGTGCATATTGACATTTTTGACTTCTGGTGATCGTATAGTGGTTTTGTTGACCTAGTCTTCAGTCATTTGACACCTATGGACCAGTGAGGTAAGGATGGACTAGTGGACGGGGAAAAACCTATGAGGATAATCTTCACATGCAGGGTCGGCCCCGAGGCCTGTTGCGTTCGGTTCTTCCCTGGGCTCCTCACTGGTCTATGTGTCCTAGTCTGTCCCTGTAAGTGATTTGTAAACCTTTATTGTAAAAACATCTTCATCCTCCAATGAAACATCAGTCGTAGCAAACATCATAACATAGAGGATGGGTGTGATTGGAGTGTGCTGTAGCATAACTTTGAAGGCTGTGAGTGTACTTAACTAGCATTCTCTCAACAGCTAACACCTGAGCAAACTGCTCCAACAGTTGGGTAAAGTGGGCAGGGGCTGCTTCAGAGTAGCTAGCAGACTGAGTAGGAGCTGGGTAAAGCTGTTCATTTCTCCTAAAGTCTTTTTGCCTTTCCTGCACTCTTTCATCCAGTGTCCAGATTTCCCACAGTAATGGCAATTGCCCTCCCTCTTAGGACATTTACCTTTCTGCCGGTTCTCTGTGTTGACCTTAAAGGACGCTGCTGCAATCCTTACTCTGGCTTTAACATCAGAGTCTCTTTCCCATGTAGCTAGTGTGTTTAGGTTAGTTATGAGAGTTTTGATAGACCAAGTTAGATCTAGAAAAGGCAAGGCTTTTTCTGTCCTTCTTTTCTGAACTCCTTCTCTCAGCTCATCTTTACTGGCATGTTGTAGCTCAGAAGTAACAGCTGACTCAAAACTATTGAATTCAGATTTGGTTAGAATTTGTGACATTGGCTGTGTGACTTCTGCCAACGACATGTCGTAGAGACGCATTTTGCTAATTAAGGCTCTTCTAAATTCAGGAAAATGTGTACGTGCTGAGGGTAAGCTCTGGGATGTTTTCTCTATATCTTTAGGTCCAAGCATTTTTGCAGTTGTTTGGACCTGGAAAACAGAAGAGTTGGGAGGAACACTTTCAATTCCCTCAATTCCCTGAGATCTTCTCCTAGCACCACACACCTTCACTGAATCTACAGACACCTCAGTTACTGATGTGAGGGCTACCTCAGTTTCAAGGAAAGCTTGCGAGTCAGGATAAGTGCTATCAGGCTGACTAACTTCCATCTCCGTTTTTTCTGAAGCTTTGTTGCGATTTAATTTCTTTGTCAAAGCAGATATCCTAGCACGTAGCTCTTGGTTCTGTTCCTCTAGTTCTGAGATGCGCTGAGATTGTTGTGTAGCTAGTGCTAAGCCAAATTCTCTGTGGCAACAGATAATGCCTTTCAAATTGTTCTCACGTAAACATGCTCCTAAAACCTTTTTACACTCCTCTACAGACCCAAGTCTTGTCTGGACGGATCTTATATTTCTGAGTTAGCTCTTGTCTAACTTCCTCAGTAATTATAAGGTCCATTTGCATGCCTAAATTTGCTATCTGACCACAAAGGAGTTGCGAGACCACCTTTTTCAGTTGTGGGAATCAATCTAGCATTCGTTTTGAACATTTTGTAAGAATTTCTTTTTTTGTTACTTACACAAGTAAAACAACGTAAGTAAACGTCTCTGATCAACAGAGGGTACACTTGTTAACACAGATCAACTATGGTTAACCTTCTCTAACAATGTAGAGGACGACACAAATATTAGCACGTAATGCCAATCTTCCCTGTTGGTTCAGAGAATGACGAATTCTTCCCTGCCTAAAACAGAGAATAACACAAACTATTAGCAAGTGATGCCAATCTTCCCTGCCTAAAACAGAGGATAACCAATAGTAGCATGTAATGCTAACCTTCCTTTCCTAAAACAGAGGATAACAAAAACTATTAGCAAGTAATGCCAATCTCCCCTGCCTAAACCAAAGGATAACAAATATTAGCATGTAATGCCAATCTTCCCTGTCTGAAACGGAGGATTACCAATTCTTCCCTAAAATTAATTTTTAGAGGATAACCTAGTTAACCAAACCCTACAGCTGTCTGTTAACTCTTCTCTGGTGGCGCAGAGGTGTACATGTACTGGTCTGTAATGGTGCTTTGGATAGAGTTACACTCACCAACCTTTGGTTGTACTGAAAGATTCAGTCTGGAACGAAGTCAGATCTTTGCTGGATTCAGTCTGGATTCAGGTGAGCAGCTCCAGCACCAAAACTGTTGGAAACTTTTTTTAGCTTCTTTTTAAGAAGAGACCAGGAGATTCTTGGTAAAGCAGGAGTTTGTATTTATTCCGTTGCTGTAGTCATCTGCAAGAAGAAATCTTCAAGCAAATCTCCAAGAAATCTCCAAGGTATAGGTGCTAGAGAGAACACTTGACTTGGGACACCTACCAAATGTTCAAGAACTGAAAGACAAAAGATAACTTTCTCAGGGCTTGGGCTTCCTGCTCTTAGCGTGTAAATCACAATACACATTTAGCTTATACCGTTATATTGGAATCTGTGTTTAACCTTTTATAAATTTGTAATACAACAAAAACATGTTAAAATGTTTCTCTTCTGTGATGCGAAGCTGAATTTTCAGCATCATTACTCACACAATCATTCAGAAATCATTCTAATATGCTGATTTGATCATCAAGAACATTTTGTCTTATTATGAAAATAGAAAATAGCTATACTACTTAAAATAGTCTGTGTGTGTGTGTGTGTGTGTGTGTGTGTAAACCCTGAAATATTATTAAATGGTTCAAAAGTACAGCATTTACGTAAAGGTGCAGTATGCAAGATTGACAGCTAGTGGTTTAATAGGGTACTGCAAAAACAAAGGCATCCCAGAGACATTTCAGAGTCAAGCATTATTTCTCAGAGAAACAGCTATGACTACAAACATGTTATTTTTGGCATTAGGCAAAAACGGACACACAGCACCTTACAAATCCTCACAGATACCCTTTTTCTCTAAGAAGGAACATTGTTGTGAGGATACTACCTTTTCTAGTATCTCTGACAAAAGCAGGATTTGTGATCGGTCTGTAATTAATCCATGAATTAGTTGTTGTTTTTGGGACATATCCTAATGACAGTTGATAATATTATGAAAAGGATCTATCTGACAGCACCTCTTTTAGTAGTTACATTAAATAGGGTCTAACACACAAGTTGTTGGTTTAGAAGATTTAACAGTTCTTCCTCTTCTATGGTAGAGAATAAATTGGATCTATAGTGCACATCTGATGTTGATACTGACAGCTGCATGGTTACAATATAATCTCTGATAGTTAGCCACTGTACTCAATAAGACTTTCCTCTGGAAGAGAGTATTTTCCCACCAAGCAATACGAAATACCTTTAGTTTTGTCTTCATGAGACGGTGCTGCTCTCTTTTCGGGCACGAGTGTGCTGATTATACCTCTGTGTCAGACGGTTTTCTTTACTCTTCTTTAAGCGCAGGTAAGCAACCATATCTAAAGTGCTAGAAAAGACCATAGTTTGTTACATCATTCAAACGATTGGATAGAAACACAACAAGCGATACAACTGTGACTCTTCAAACAGTCTGTGATGCACACTCCACACACCACTGTCAAAGAAATCGTATCCCTTCCTCCAGCTCTCTTTGGCGTCTACATCCCAGCGCTGTGTTTCCGAGTCAAACCCCTCTGAACCCAGAATGCAACAATGCACGTCGAATCTCTCTGGATTAGCAGGAAGTGAAGAATGTGAGGAAACGGTAAAGACATGAGTGAGAAAGCTTGTGTATGTTCAATGTGATGACAGTCTCACCAGAATAAATTCAGATCTGGACAGATCTCGGTCAGATCGACTCAGACAGTGCAGCACAGCGTCATGAAGAGACGTCTTCTCGAGAAGAATCTGCACAACACACACCACAGACACACATTAGGAGTGTGTGAGAGAGTTACTGAAGGATGAAAAAAAGACTAGGATTTTCTTTCCAGCATGATCTCCCCTCCTTTCTCTCTCTTAATATTGTGTTCTATAGAGGAGCTTTCATGGAGTTTTTCATGGAATTTTTGCCTGTTTATTATAATGCCAAGCTGCTTTGAAACAAAAATATGTAAGTATTAGCAACTTTACATGGCCACTCAATCTAATGTTAACCCAGAGAAATGTGGAGACAGATAGAGGCTCACTTGTGTTTAAGATACTGCTCATTTTTTTGTCAAACAAATAAGAGTAAAATAAGAGTGTCTGTAAAAGCTACATTTATTTACATGCATTCTCAGATCGTGTAATCCATATGAAACATGTATACAGGCGGATCACTACTGAAGAGATGACAAGTCTGTGTCACCTACTTCAAAGAAAACATTACTTTATCAAAATATTACAACGGTAATGTAGTCTCCTTACTGTTTAGACACTTTCATAATCATAACTTGCGCTTGAACGGTTATGGGCAATTAAAGGTTTTATGAGGGCAATTAAAGGCTCATAATAATGATCATTTGAATGGTTTATTAATAATTGTGCGATTAGTCGACTAATGCTTAAAATTACTGATTACTGGTCAACCAGAAAAATCCTTATTCGGGGACAGCCCAAATTATTACAAGCTAACCGTTTGGGCTAAAGTAAGGTGAACGTTTTGAACACCAGCTGGTTATGTACTTGCTCAAATATTGATTCTGGGGCATTTTTAACCAAAAAAAGTTACGCACTGCAGCTTTAATCATTTCACATGCGTTTCAGTTAAGTTCTTTGACACAATGAGATCACACACACACACGCACACACACACACACACACACACACACATTTGTGCACATGTTCTTAGCTATGCACACATAACTCAGTACCTGACAGCAGTGATTCTGCTCTGGATTCAGGGTCTTTCTTGGACACAGCAGCAGAGGACGGCCGTGAAGGACAGACTGACACCTGCTGGTCAAACCTCGTAACACAGGTCCTGTAACAGAGCAACAGTTGACATGAATGTGAGTGGAGCCTAATAATAAAGGTCTGAGTGTGTGTCATCAGAACAATTCAGTCAGACATTGTCTCAAGGTCAGTATCATTGAACCTTCTTGTCTGTGCTTCCCTTCCAGCAGCTGCAGATTCAGATTCGACAAACTGGTTCGGCTGGGGCTTAACACTTCGTTGTGCAACTGGCTGCTGGACTTCCTGACCGGGAGACCTCAGGCAGCATGGGTCGGCAGTAACACATTCAGCACCATCACACTTAACACTGGGTCTCCTCAAGGATGAGTGCCGAGCTCCTCCTCTTCACCCTGCTGACCCACGACTGCACTCCGTCACACAGCTCCAATCTCTTCATTAAGTTTGCGGATGACACGACTGTGGTGGATCTCAACAGAGATGAGACAAACTACAGGAGCGAGGTGAGCCGCCTGGCTGAGCGTGGAGAAGACGAAGGAGACTGTTGTTGACTTCAGGAGAGTGAACACCCAGCATGCTACTCTGCGGTTGTGGAGAGAGTGGAGAACAGCACCAACTTCCTGGGTGTTCACATCACAGAGGACCTCTCCTGGACAAACTACTCCACAGCACTGGCCAGGAAAGCACAGCAGCACCTCCATAAACTGAGAAGAGCCAGAGCCCGGCCCCATCATGTGCACCTTCTACAGAGGCACCATTGAGAGCATCCTGACCAGCTGCATCACTGTGTGGTACGGCGCCTGCAACGCGTCCTGCCGATAGACACTCCAGCGCATAGTGAGAGCAGCTGAGAAGATCGTTGGTGTCTCTCTCCCTTCCCTCCAGGACATTTACAACACAAAGCTCTTAACGTTGCAGGTGACCCTACCCACCCGACACACAGCTGCCATCAGGAGGAGACTGCGGAGTCTACAGGCTAGGACCAGTAGACTGAAGGACAGCTTCATACATCAGGCTGTCAGGAAGCTGAACTCTCTCCCGTCCCACCCTCCTCTCCTTGACTCCACTCACCACTGACCCTCATCCCTCTCATTCCAGGAGCCCAGTTAAACGCTGGCCTGCTCTCTGAGCACATTTACACTGACAAGCTGTTTGCACTACTTTCTATTTGCACTGGTTTCACTCAAATCTGCCAAGTGCCTTTATTGATTTATCTCTACTGTCAATATCTGTATAGCTTGTGCGTGATTGTATAGCTGTTTCTTATATGTAGTTTTATCTGTAACTTTTTGATATTTTCATATTTCATATTTTACTTTACTGTGCACCTAGGGTCTGAGAGAAACGCAATTTCAATTCTCTGTATGTAAGAACTGTATGTGTGGTATAATTGACAATAAAGCAGACTTGACTGCTTGACTCTCTTTCTGTCCTTCATTCATTCCTTTCTTAACTCTTTCTTTTATCAGTGAAGCTGACATAATGAAACTGAATATACATAAAGACTGGGATATACTGCCTTTAGGAGTTACACAGTTTAACTGCTGAATGAACAAACAATGTCAGATCATTTCAAAACTGCTGTTTATTCATTTGTACCGCATATTAATTTAAACTAAAACGTATAATATACAATATTTTGTATCCTAAGCCTTAAAAATAGCAGAATGTATCACTTAAAGGGTAATAAAGGGTAATAAACACACACACACACACACACACACACACACACACATCAGTCTCTCTCAAACGCATCGTATCACTGAATGACACCCTGCCTCTGTAAATGTACGGGCTTTATACAAATATATGCATGTTAAATGTAACAAATGTTTCAATGATATTCATAATGAATGTAAGTAATAATTATGTACAATCTATTCAATGAATTTATAAAACCACAAGCCGATGACACAGCACAACCTTTTTACAAACCAGCTGAAAAGTTTAGTCTATTACATAAACAGTATTAATTCTATTTACAATTCGTCGAGTGCCTCAGTCTGTTCCTGTTATTCTTATTCACACACTGTCTGCTCTAATTGTTAAAACTCCTATTTTTCTAGTTTATCTGATCTCTGGCTCTGGTTTCTGCTGGTGCTGTGTGTTCAGCTCCTCCAGGATCCACACAGAGCCCCTCACAGACTGAAGCAGACGATTTCTGGAGGTGACCAGGAAGCTGTTCCCTGCACTTCCTGTGTCACTCCTGCTCTCCCTATACCAACAGTCAAAAGCATTGATCTAGACTGATCCTAACGACACGATCGAAAAGTGTGTGTCACTGGCCTTACACCTGTTCATTGTAACCAGGGTGGCTCTCAATGTCGTCTAAACCGGGCCGGTCTGATGCCGATGCACTGAGACACCAGCGAATCAGCTGACGGCACTCTGTTACACAGAACACAGTCTTCAGCAACACAAAAGCACACGCTTCACCTGGATCTGGACGTGATGTCTGTCTCTTGCCTGTAGACAGCTCTCTAGGGAAGGTCAGCCTGCTTTTGGAGGTGACCCGGCGTGCTCCTCTGAAGGGGAAACAGCCGCACAGGATGCTGTAGAGCGTCACCCCGACAGACCAAACCGTAGCCGGTCCGGCGTGATAGCGCTGCCGCGAAACCACTCAGGAGGGCGTATTCAAGAGTGCCTGAGAGACACAACAAGACCACAAACGTCCGATCAAAATCTTCCCTTTGCTGTTCACAAACACAGATCACTGCAGTGAGATCAAAGCAACCTGCAAAGTGTCGGTAGGCCGAGTCTTGCAGCAGATCTCCACAGCCGAAGTCCAGCAGCTTGATGTCATGCGAGTCTGTGGAGATCAGCAGATTCTCCGGTTTGACGTCCCGGTGCAGGACTCCGCGGCTCTCGCAGTGTTTCAGAGCGCCGATCAGCTGCAGCAGGACTTTCTTAGCCAGACTCTCCTCCAGACATCCGTTCTCCTCGCAGAAACTCTGGAGATCTTGGCAGAGAACGGGGCGCTCCAGGATCATGGTGTAGCGTCTGCGATGGTCGAACCACTCCAACAGCTGCAGGACGTTTGGGCAGGCAGGAGCCGAATTGACCAGGGTCATCAACGCCACCTCCAGCGGCAGCAGACCCTGACCTTCCTGCAGAGACCAAAGATCCGTTACATCCAGAGCTGAATGCAGATGAGACAGAACAACGGATTCACCCTCAACTCACAACTTGCAGCTTCTCAGGCGACCTGCTTTTACAAAGCGTGCTTGATGGCAACCTGTGAACAAATAAACTCGCAGTAAATCACGCATTCGCTGATATCGCCATTTCTAAAAGCTGTTTGAATGAAGCAGGAAGGAAATGTCTTACTGGCAGTCTGTCGGACCTGCGTATCCCAGCATGCACCGAGCCGAATCCACCTCGCCCCAGCAATGGGCCCTTGGCATACGCTTCTGAAACACACAAGAAACGTCTTCAAGAGAGAACATAAACCTGTGAAAGAGTGTTAGTTTAATGCACCCGAAGAAGATGTTCTTTTAATATTTGGGCATATTTCTGACCTCTGCGGGAGCGTTTGGCTGGTCTTCTGCTGGAGGTGGAAGTCTGTTCATCCTCCTGGCCGCCGCTCTGCCGCTTCCTCTTCCTGTGAGGCTGACCTGTGGACACAGAAACAAGTGTCAAGTCAGAAGGCAGAGGTGCGGCGTGTCCTGGTAGCTCTTGGCTCAGGGGCTGCTCTGGGTTTGGCAGCGGATCCGGATCACGATCACCAGAGCCGTCCCATCCTCCTGGCGGCCGTCTGAGTGAAGCAGCACTCCTGGATCTGGGCGGCCGTGGCTGAAATATTACACACTTACAATACTTCATACAGTCACATCAACATCAGTGTTCACGTCAAATGTATTTACTTTCTTCAACTTTCTGTTGATGAAATAAGTATAGCTCAAACCCTTATAATCACAACAGAATAAAACTCATACTTAAGACAGCCATTTCAGACCTGGGACATAGGAAAAATATTCACATGATCCTTAGCTGGGCAAAATATCAGTTAACACTGCGCTTTATCATTATAAATACCATACATACATAATAAGCTAATACCATAATAATTATGAATTAAAACACATACCTCGTCTTTCACTCATGACCATTAATATACCTCCTCCGACAAAAACAGGGAAAAATTAAATAAAATTCATTCTCTTTTAAAAAAAATGACACAAAATTAAAATAATAAACAAAGTAAACAAAACGACAAACTCCAAATGATACGAGAACAAAAGTGCCTGCAGAAATAGATTAAGTTAACGTTAGTGTTTTAAGCAAATAACCCAGTTAAAACTCTGCGTCAAGAAAAATCTCCACGCCTGAAATAAAAGTCTTCTTGTGGAATCCTCGATGAGCTTCAGAAAGCACAAGATCTGTCAGAAAATACTCCTTAAATGTCTCAGATAGCGATAGGTTTGAATGTTTATATTTTGATCCAGAAGTCAACTGGCGTATGCCAGCAACTAAAGCGTGAGCCTTAGCGTCGCCAGCGGCATCTCAGCACTTATTACGTTTATTATAATATAACATTTATAATAGTTGTAACATCATTTCGTCATTTTAAATAGTTTTAAGTTTCGTTTTTATATTAATGTGCGCTTTAAATGAATCCGAATCAATGATTCAGTTAACCATTCTGCAAAGACTCCTGAATGAATCATCCGTTTAAGCGAATCAACTGAATGAGCGATTTATTGATAAAATCAGTGATTTACCGCCACTGCTGAGCAGTTTGAATTTCATTGTATATTTGTATATGATTTTCCTTTCATATTTCCATGTTAGAATTTAGATTTAAAAACATTTATCTCAGCAAGAATTATATTTAATTGCACTCATGTCACCTCAGGCCTCATTAAGCGTCTGGGAAATACATCTACCGATCACTTTGTGCTCTCCTGTGCACCTCTAGCAATGCACTCATTCATTTTGTTAATAGTGATTTCATATGACTGGTCATTTATTCTTCGCATTCTACTGCTTCTTAATCTATAGTTTTATTCGCAATTTTACGTTTTATTTGCTGTTTTACTCTTTAATTGATAAAACTGACCTAACGTGAAGATGAAAGGTGATATTTTAAAAGCCATAAACACATATGATTCTATACCTATTTATAAAATTTCATTTAATTTCAATACTTTCACTCCTCGTTGTTGTAACACAGTGATTGATATAAACAACAGATGGAGCTGAAAGATCATTTCTGACACATCTGAATATCACAAACGCTCATCAAGTCATTTATGATTAATAATGGGCTGTTTTTAATTTTCCTCAATTTAATTATTTATTTAGAGATCATAGCATATTTATAACCTCACTTCCAGCCTTTTACACCACTTGATTAATAAGTTATATATCTGTCTTTTAGACTGAGATGAATGACATTGATCAAAAGCAGTGTGTAATATTCCGTGTCTTAGACTGAATGCAGTTTAATGGAGATCGACCAGGTTGATTTTTCTATGTTTCTTAAGGAAGATTCATCATGAATACAGTTTAAACTGTTCTATTCTATTCTATACTACTTAAATATATTTTTGAATATGTTGAGAACTTTTTTAGCTTCTTTTTAAGAAGAGATCAGGAGAGTCTTGGTAAAGCAGGAGTTTGTTTTTATTTCGTTGCTGTAGTCATCTGCAAGAAGTCTTCAAGAAATCTTTAAGAAA
Organism: Puntigrus tetrazona; assembly: GCF_018831695.1. Lineage (NCBI taxonomy): Eukaryota > Metazoa > Chordata > Actinopteri > Cypriniformes > Cyprinidae > Puntigrus > Puntigrus tetrazona. Next base: position 825,782 of record NW_025048726.1, read on the forward strand.
ATCGTCAATCAAATCTCCAAGAAAATCTTCAAGAAATCTCCAAGAAAAAAAAATCTAACTAAAACCTAGCAAGGTGGTTATATATATATATATATATATATATATATATATATATATATATATATATATATATATATATATATATATATATATGTTTCAAGGGGGAGCAGTACATAGAGGTGGAGACCATTAAAACTAAAAGTATGCAAATGCAGAACAGGAACTTAGCCCAGAACAGGAACTTTCCGATCCTTGATCTATTTAGCATCCAAGTGTCTTTCAAATGCATAGGTGCTAGAGAGCACACTTGACTTGGGACACCTACCAAATGTTCAAGAACTGAAAGACAAAAGATAACTTTCTCAGGGCTTGGGCTTCCTGCTCTTAGCATGTAAATCACAATACACATTTAGCTTATACCGTTATATTGGAATCTCACAGAACACAAATTTAATGCAAATTTAAAATTTGTAATAGTTCTTTTCAGAACCATAACTCTTGACAAATACGACATGGATGGTAATATGTTGTACAAAACTACATGATGTAGCACACAATCATGTAGCATAAGAGTGGAAGTCCTGAAGCCCATGGCGTCTGAATAACTGTGACGTCTGTTTCCTGTAGTCCATTTCCCTGTAGACTCATTCGGATGACTCTTTGTCCTCATGAAGCTTGTTCATGGATGTCTGAGGTGAAACTTTAAATCAGGGTGCTGCATATGAGATGACATGTACCGGAAACACAAGAAAACAAAGAAACAGCAGACCAGCAGTATTCGTGCATATTGACATTTTTGACTTCTGGTGATCGTATAGTGGTTTTGTTGACCTAGTCTTCAGTCATTTGACACCTATGGACCAGTGAGGTAAGGATGGACTAGTGGACGGGAAAAACCTATGAGGATAATCTTCACTGCAGGGGTCGGCCCCGAGGCCTGTTGCGTTCGGTTCTTCCCTGGGCTCCTCACTGGTCTATGTGTCCTAGTCTGTCCCTGTAAGTGATTTGTAAACCTTTATTGTAAAAACATCTTCATCCTCCAATGAAACATCAGTCGTAGCAAACATCATAACATAGAGGATGGGTGTGATTGGAGTGTGCTGTAGCATAACTTTGAAGGCTGTGAGTGTACTTAACTAGCATTCTCTCAACAGCTAACACCTGAGCAAACTGCTCCAACAGTTGGGTAAAGTGGGCAGGGGCTGCTTCAGAGTAGCTAGCAGACTGAGTAGGAGCTGGGTAAAGCTGTTCATTTCTCCTAAAGTCTTTTGCCTTTCCTGCACTCTTTCATCCAGTGTCCAGATTTCCCACAGTAATGGCAATTGCCCTCCTCTTAGGACATTTACCTTTCTGCCGGTTCTCTGTGTTGACCTTAAAGGACGCTGCTGCAATCCTTACTCTGGCTTTAACATCAGAGTCTCTTTCCCATGTAGCTAGTGTGTTTAGGTTAGTTATGAGAGTTTTGATAGACCAAGTTAGATCTAGAAAAGGCAAGGCTTTTTCTGTCCTTCTTTCTGAACTCCTTCTCTCAGCTCATCTTTACTGGCATGTTGTAGCTCAGAAGTAACAGCTGACTCAAAACTATTGAATTCAGATTTGGTTAGAATTTGTGACATTGGCTGTGTGACTTCTGCCAACGACATGTCGTAGAGACGCATTTTGCTAATTAAGGCTCTTCTAAATTCAGGAAAATGTGTACGTGCTGAGGGTAAGCTCTGGGATGTTTTCTCTATATCTTTAGGTCCAAGCATTTTTGCAGTTGTTTGGACCTGGAAAACAGAAGAGTTGGGAGGAACACTTTCAATTCCCTCAATTCCCTGAGATCTTCTCCTAGCACCACACACCTTCACTGAATCTACAGACACCTCAGTTACTGATGTGAGGGCTACCTCAGTTTCAAGGAAAGCTTGCGAGTCAGGATAAGTGCTATCAGGCTGACTAACTTCCATCTCCGTTTTTTCTGAAGCTTTGTTGCGATTTAATTTCTTTGTCAAAGCAGATATCCTAGCACGTAGCTCTTGGTTCTGTTCCTCTAGTTCTGAGATGCGCTGAGATTGTTGTGTAGCTAGTGCTAAGCCAAATTCTCTGTGGCAACAGATAATGCCTTTCAAATTGTTCTCACGTAAACATGCTCCTAAAACCTTTTTACACTCCTCTACAGACCCAAGTCTTGTCTGGACGGATCTTATATTTCTGAGTTAGCTCTTGTCTAACTTCCTCAGTAATTATAAGGTCCATTTGCATGCCTAAATTTGCTATCTGACCACAAAGGAGTTGCGAGACCACCTTTTTCAGTTGTGGGAATCAATCTAGCATTCGTTTTGAACATTTTGTAAGAATTTCTTTTTGTTACTTACACAAGTAAAACAACGTAAGTAAACGTCTCTGATCAACAGAGGGTACACTTGTTAACACAGATCAACTATGGTTAACCTTCTCTAACAATGTAGAGGACGACACAAATATTAGCACGTAATGCCAATCTTCCCTGTTGGTTCAGAGAATGACGAATTCTTCCCTGCCTAAAACAGAGAATAACACAAACTATTAGCAAGTGATGCCAATCTTCCTGCCTAAAACAGAGGATAACCAATAGTAGCATGTAATGCTAACCTTCCTTTCCTAAAACAGAGGATAACAAAAACTATTAGCAAGTAATGCCAATCTCCCCTGCCTAAACCAAAGGATAACAAATATTAGCATGTAATGCCAATCTTCCCTGTCTGAAACGGAGGATTACCAATTCTTCCCTAAAATTAATTTTTAGAGGATAACCTAGTTAACCAAACCCTACAGCTGTCTGTTAACTCTTCTCTGGTGGCGCAGAGGTGTACATGTACTGGTCTGTAATGGTGCTTTGGATAGAGTTACACTCACCAACCTTTGGTTGTACTGAAAGATTCAGTCTGGAACGAAGTCAGATCTTTGCTGGATTCAGTCTGGATTCAGGTGAGCAGCTCCAGCACCAAAACTGTTGGAAACTTTTTTAGCTTCTTTTTAAGAAGAGACCAGGAGATTCTTGGTAAAGCAGGAGTTTGTATTTATTCCGTTGCTGTAGTCATCTGCAAGAAGAAATCTTCAAGCAAATCTCCAAGAAATCTCCAAGGTATAGGTGCTAGAGAGAACACTTGACTTGGGACACCTACCAAATGTTCAAGAACTGAAAGACAAAAGATAACTTTCTCAGGGCTTGGGCTTCCTGCTCTTAGCGTGTAAATCACAATACACATTTAGCTTATACCGTTATATTGGAATCTGTGTTTAACCTTTTATAAATTTGTAATACAACAAAAACATGTTAAAATGTTTCTCTTCTGTGATGCAAAGCTGAATTTTCAGCATCATTACTCACACAATCATTCAGAAATCATTCTAATATGCTGATTTGATCATCAAGAACATTTTGTCTTATTATGAAAATAGAAAATAGCTATACTACTTAAAATAGTCTGTGTGTGTGTGTGTGTGTGTGTGTGTGTAAACCCTGAAATATTATTAAATGGTTCAAAAGTACAGCATTTACGTAAAGGTGCAGTATGCAAGATTGACAGCTAGTGGTTTAATAGGGTACTGCAAAAACAAAGGCATCCCAGAGACATTTCAGAGTCAAGCATTATTTCTCAGAGAAACAGCTATGACTACAAACATGTTATTTTTGGCATTAGGCAAAAACGGACACACAGCACCTTACAAATCCTCACAGATACCCTTTTTCTCTAAGAAGGAACATTGTTGTGAGGATACTACCTTTTCTAGTATCTCTGACAAAAGCAGGATTTGTGATCGGTCTGTAATTAATCCATTAATTAGTTGTTGTTTTTGGGACATATCCTAATGACAGTTGATAATATTATGAAAAGGATCTATCTGACAGCACCTCTTTTAGTAGTTTACATTAAATAGGGTCTAACACACAAGTTGTTGGTTTAGAAGATTTAACAGTTCTTCCTCTTCTATGGTAGAGAATAAATTGGATCTATAGTGCACATCTGATGTTGATACTGACAGCTGCATGGTTACAATATAATCTCTGATAGTTAGCCACTGTACTCAATAAGACTTTCCTCTGGAAGAGAGTATTTTCCCACCAAGCAATACGAAATACCTTTAGTTTTGTCTTCATGAGACGGTGCTGCTCTCTTTCGGGCACGAGTGTGCTGATTATACCTCTGTGTCAGACGGTTTTCTTTACTCTTCTTTAAGCGCAGGTAAGCAACCATATCTAAAGTGCTAGAAAAGACCATAGTTTGTTACATCATTCAAACGATTGGATAGAAACACAACAAGCGATACAACTGTGACTCTTCAAACAGTCTGTGATGCACACTCCACACACCACTGTCAAAGAAATCGTATCCCTTCCTCCAGCTCTCTTTGACGTCTACATCCCAGCGCTGTGTTTCCGAGTCAAACCCCTCTGAACCCAGAATGCAACAATGCACGTCGAATCTCTCTGGATTAGCAGGAAGTGAAGAATGTGAGGGAAACGGTAAAGACATGAGTGAGAAAGCTTGTGTATGTTCAATGTGATGACAGTCTCACCAGAATAAATTCAGATCTGGACAGATCTCGGTCAGATCGACTCAGACAGTGCAGCACAGCGTCATGAAGAGACGTCTTCTCGAGAAGAATCTGCACAACACACACCACAGACACACATTAGGAGTGTGTGAGAGAAGTTACTGAAGGATGAAAAAAAAGACTAGGATTTTCTTTCCAGCATGATCTCCCCTCCTTTCTCTCTCTTAATATTGTGTTCTATAGAGGAGCTTTCATGGAGTTTTTCATGGAATTTTTGCCTGTTTATTATAATGCCAAGCTGCTTTGAAACAAAAATATGTAAGTATTAGCAACTTTACATGGCCACTCAATCTAATGTTAACCCAGAGAAATGTGGAGACAGATAGAGGCTCACTTGTGTTTAAGATACTGCTCATTTTTTGGTCAAACAAATAAGAGTAAAATAAGAGTGTCTGTAAAAGCTACATTTATTTACATGCATTCTCAGATCGTGTAATCCATATGAAACATGTATACAGGCGGATCACTACTGAAGAGATGACAAGTCTGTGTCACCTACTTCAAAGAAAACATTACTTTATCAAAATATTACAACGGTAATGTAGTCTCCTTACTGTTTAGACACTTTCATAATCATAACTTGTGCGCTTGAACGGTTATGGGCAATTAAAGGTTTTATGAGGGCAATTAAAGGCTCATAATAATGATCATTTGAATGGTTTATTAATAATTGTGCGATTAGTCGACTAATGCTTAAAATTACTGATTACTGGTCAACCAGAAAAATCCTTATTCGGGGACAGCCCAAATTATTACAAGCTAACCGTTTGGGCTAAAGTAAGGTGAACGTTTTGAACACCAGCTGGTTATGTACTTGCTCAAATATTGATTCTGGGGCATTTTTAACCAAAAAAAGTTACGCACTGCAGCTTTAATCATTTCACATGCGTTTCAGTTAAGTTCTTTGACACAATGAGATCACACACACACACGCACACACACACACACACACACACACACACACATTTGTGCACATGTTCTTAGCTATGCACACATAACTCAGTACCTGACAGCAGTGATTCTGCTCTGGATTCAGGGTCTTTCTTGGACACAGCAGCAGAGGACGGCCGTGAAGGACAGACTGACACCTGCTGGTCAAACCTCGTAACACAGGTCCTGTAACAGAGCAACAGTTGACATGAATGTGAGTGGAGCCTAATAATAAAGGTCTGAGTGTGTGTCATCAGAACAATTCAGTCAGACATTGTCTCAAGGTCAGTATCATTGAACCTTCTTGTCTGTGCTTCCCTTCCAGCAGCTGCAGATTCAGATTCGACAAACTGGTTCGGCTGGGGCTTAACACTTCGTTGTGCAACTGGCTGCTGGACTTCCTGACCGGGAGACCTCAGGCAGCATGGGTCGGCAGTAACACATTCAGCACCATCACACTTAACACTGGGTCTCCTCAAGGATGAGTGCCGAGCTCCCTCCTCTTCACCCTGCTGACCCACGACTGCACTCCGTCACACAGCTCCAATCTCTTCATTAAGTTTGCGGATGACACGACTGTGGTGGATCTCAACAGAGATGAGACAAACTACAGGAGCGAGGTGAGCCGCCTGGCTGAACGTGGAGAAGACGAAGGAGACTGTTGTTGACTTCAGGAGAGTGAACACCCAGCATGCTACTCTGCGGTTGTGGAGAGAGTGGAGAACAGCACCAACTTCCTGGGTGTTCACATCACAGAGGACCTCTCCTGGACAAACTACTCCACAGCACTGGCCAGGAAAGCACAGCAGCACCTCCGCAAACTGAGAAGAGCCAGAGCCCCGGCCCCCATCATGTGCACCTTCTACAGAGGCACCATTGAGAGCATCCTGACCAGCTGCATCACTGTGTGGTACGGCGCCTGCAACGCGTCCTGCCGATAGACACTCCAGCGCATAGTGAGAGCAGCTGAGAAGATCGTTGGTGTCTCTCTCCCTTCCCTCCAGGACATTTACAACACAAAGCTCTTAACGTTGCAGGTGACCCTACCCACCCGACACACAGCTGCCATCAGGGAGGAGACTGCGGAGTCTACAGGCTAGGACCAGTAGACTGAAGGACAGCTTCATACATCAGGCTGTCAGGAAGCTGAACTCTCTCCCGTCCCACCCTCCTCTCCTTGACTCCACTCACCACTGACCCTCATCCCTCTCATTCCAGGAGCCCAGTTAAACGCTGGCCTGCTCTCTGAGCACATTTACACTGACAAGCTGTTTGCACTACTTTCTATTTGCACTGGTTTCACTCAAATCTGCCAAGTGCCTTTATTGATTTATCTCTACTGTCAATATCTGTATAGCTTGTGCGTGATTGTATAGCTGTTTCTTATATGTAGTTTTATCTGTAACTTTTTGATATTTTCATATTTCATATTTTACTTTACTGTGCACCTAGGGTCTGAGAGAAACGCAATTTCAATTCTCTGTATGTAAGAACTGTATGTGTGGTATAATTGACAATAAAGCAGACTTGACTGCTTGACTCTCTTTCTGTCCTTCATTCATTCCTTTCTTAACTCTTTCTTTTATCAGTGAAGCTGACATAATGAAACTGAATATACATAAAGACTGGGATATACTGCCTTTAGGAGTTACACAGTTTAACTGCTGAATGAACAAACAATGTCAGATCATTTCAAAACTGCTGTTTATTCATTTGTACCGCATATTAATTTAAACTAAAACGTATAATATACAATATTTTGTATCCTAAGCCTTAAAAATAGCAGAATGTATCACTTAAAGGGTAATAAAACACACACACACACACACACACACACACACACATACTGTCAGTCTCTCTCCAAACGCATCGTATCACTGAATGACACCCTGCCTCTGTAAATGTACGGGCTTTATACAAATATATGCATGTTAAATGTAACAAATGTTTCAATGATATTCATAATGAATGTAAGTAATAATTATGTACAATCTATTCAATGAATTTATAAAACCACAAGCCGATGACACAGCACAACCTTTTTACAAACCAGCTGAAAAGTTTAGTCTATTACATAAACAGTATTAATTCTATTTACAATTCGTCGAGTGCCTCAGTCTGTTCCTGTTATTCTTATTCACACACTGTCTGCTCTAATTGTTAAAACTCCTATTTTTCTAGTTTATCCGATCTCTGGCTCTGGTTTCTGCTGGTGCTGTGTGTTCAGCTCCTCCAGGATCCACACAGAGCCCCTCACAGACTGAAGCAGACGATTTCTGGAGGTGACCAGGAAGCTGTTCCCTGCACTTCCTGTGTCACTCCTGCTCTCCCTATACCAACAGTCAAAAGCATTGATCTAGACTGATCCTAACGACACGATCGAAAAAGTGTGTGTCACTGGCCTTACACCTGTTCATTGTAACCAGGGGTGGCTCTCAATGTCGTCTAAACCGGGCCGGTCTGATGCCGATGCACTGAGACACCAGCGAATCAGCTGACGGCACTCTGTTACACAGAACACAGTCTTCAGCAACACAAAAGCACACGCTTCACCTGGATCTGGACGTGATGTCTGTCTCTTGCCTGTAGACAGCTCTCTAGGGAAGGTCAGCCTGCTTTTGGAGGTGACCGGCGTGCTCCTCTGAAGGGGAAACAGCCGCACAGGATGCTGTAGAGCGTCACCCCGACAGACCAAACCGTAGCCGGTCCGGCGTGATAGCGCTGCCGCCGAAACCACTCAGGAGGGGCGTATTCAAGAGTGCCTGAGAGACACAACAAGACCACAAACGTCCGATCAAAATCTTCCCTTTGCTGTTCACAAACACAGATCACTGCAGTGAGATCAAAGCAACCTGCAAAGTGTCGGTAGGCCGAGTCTTGCAGCAGATCTCCACAGCCGAAGTCCAGCAGCTTGATGTCATGCGAGTCTGTGGAGATCAGCAGATTCTCCGGTTTGACGTCCCGGTGCAGGACTCCGCGGCTCGCAGTGTTTCAGAGCGCCGATCAGCTGCAGCAGGACTTTCTTAGCCAGACTCTCCTCCAGACATCCGTTCTCCTCGCAGAAACTCTGGAGATCTTGGCAGGGAACGGGACGCTCCAGGATCATGGTGTAGCGTCTGCGATGGTCGAACCACTCCAACAGCTGCAGGACGTTTGGGCAGGCAGGAGCCGAATTGACCAGGGTCATCAACGCCACCTCCAGCGGCAGCAGACCCTGACCTTCCTGCAGAGACCAAAGATCCGTTACATCCAGAGCTGAATGCAGATGAGACAGAACAACGGATTCACCCTCAACTCACAACTTGCAGCTTCTCAGGCGACCTGCTTTTACAAGCGTACTTGATGGCAACCTGTGAACAAATAAACTCGCAGTAAATCACGCATTCGCTGATATCGCCATTTCTAAAAGCTGTTTGAATGAAGCAGGGAAGGAAATGTCTTACTGGCAGTCTGTCGGACCTGCGTATCCCAGCATGCACCGAGCCGAATCCACCTCGCCCCAGCAATGGGCCCTTGGCATACGCTTCTGAAACACACAAGAAACGTCTTCAAGAGAGAACATAAACCTGTGAAAGAGTGTTAGTTTAATGCACCCGAAGAAGATGTTCTTTTAATATTTGGGCATATTTCTGACCTCTGCGGGAGCGTTTGGCTGGTCTTCTGCTGGAGGTGGAAGTCTGTTCATCCTCCTGGCCGCCGCTCTGCCGCTTCCTCTTCCTGTGAGGCTGACCTGTGGACACAGAAACAAGTGTCAAGTCAGAAGGCAGAGGTGCGACGTGTCCTGGTAGCTCTTGGCTCAGGGGCTGCTCTGGGTTTGGCAGCGGATCCGGATCACGATCACCAGAGCCTCGTCTCCCATCCTCCTGAGCGGCCGTCTGAGTGAAAGCAGCACTCCTGGATCTGGAGCGGCCCGTGGCTGAAATATTACACACTTACAATACTTCATACAGTCATCAACATCAGTGTTCACGTCAAATGTGTTACTTTCTTCAACTTTCTGTTGATAAATAAGTAGCTCAAACCCTTATAATCACAACAGAATAAAACTCATACTTAAGACAACCATTTTGAACCTGGGACATGGAAAAATATTCACATGATCACTTAGCTGGGCAAAATAATAGGTTAACTTGCACACGCTTTATCATGTAAATACCATACATACCATAATAAATAGCCATAATAATTATGAATTAAAACACATACCTCGTCTTTCACTCATGTGAGCCATTGACAACCTCCTCCAAACAAAAAACAGGGGAAAAAAATTAAATAAAATTAAATACTCTTTTAAAAAAATAAACACAAAATTAAAAATAATAAACAAAGTAAACAAAACGACAAACTCCAAATGATACGAGAACAAAAGTGCCTGCAGAAATAAGATTAAGTTAACGTTAGTGTTTTTAAGCAAATAACTTAAGTTAAAACTCACAAAGAAAATCTCCGCCTGAAATAAAAGTCTTCTTGTCAGGAATCCTCCGATGAGCTTCAGAAAGCACAAGATCTGTCAGAAAATACTCCTTAAATGTCTCAGATAGCGATGGGTTTGAATGTTTATATTTTCGGTCAGAAGTCAACTGGCGTCGCCATAGCAACTAAAACGTGAACGCAGCGTCGCCAGCGCGTCTCAGCACTTATTCGTTTATTATAATATAACATTTATAATAGTTGTAACATCATTTTTTCGTCATTTTAAATAGTTTTTAAGTTTCGTTTTTATATTAATGTGCGCTTTTAAATGAATCCGAATCAATGATTCAGTTGTCCATTCATAAAGACTCCTGAATGAATCATCCGTTTAAACGAATCAACTGAATGAACGATTCAGTGATAAAAATCAGTGATTTGCCGCCACCTGCTGGCAGTTTTAGTTTCATTTGTATATTTGTATGATTTCATTTCATATTTCCGTATTCAGAATTTTAGATTTAAAACATTCATCTCAACAAGAATTATATTTAATTGCACTCATGTCACCTCCGAGCCTCATTAAACGTCTGGAAATACATCTACAAGTCACTTTGTGCTCTCCTGTGCACCTCTGTAGTACTCATTCATTTTGTTAATAGTGATTTCATATGACTGGTCATTTATTCTTCGCATTCTACTGCTTCTTAATCTATAGTTTTTATTCGCAATTTTACGTTTTATTTGCTGTTTTACTCTTTAATTGATAAAACTGACCTAACGTGAAGATGAAAGGTGATATTTTAAAAGCCATAAACACATATGATTCTATACCTATTTATAAAATTTCATTTAATTTCAATACTTTCACTCCTCGTTGTTGTAACACAGTGATTGATATAAACAACAGATGGAGCTGAAAGATCATTTCTGACACATCTGAATATCACAAACGCTCATCAAGTCATTTATGATTAATAATGGGCTGTTTTTAATTTTCCTCAATTTAATTATTTATTTAGAGATCATAGCATATTTATAACCTCACTTCCAGCCTTTTACACCACTTGATTAATAAGTTATATATCTGTCTTTTAGACTGAGATGAATGACATTGATCAAAAGCAGTGTGTAATATTCCGTGTCTTAGACTGAATGCAGTTTAATGGAGATCGACCAGGTTGATTTTTCTATGTTTCTTAAGGAAGATTCATCATGAATACAGTTTAAACTGTTCTATTCTATTCTATACTACTTAAATATATTTTTGAATATGTTGAGAACTTTTTTAGCTTCTTTTAAGAAGAGATCAGGAGAGTCTTGGTAAAGCAGGAGTTTGTTTTTATTTCGTTGCTGTAGTCATCTGCAAGAAGTCTTCAAGAAATCTTTAAGAAAATCGTCAATCAAATCTCCAAGAAAATCTTCAAGAAATCTCCAAGAAAAAAATCTAACTAAAACCTAGCAAGGTGGTTATATATATATATATATATATATATATATATATATATATATATATATATATATATATATATATATATATATATATATATGTTTCAAGGGGAGCAGTACATAGAGGTGGAGACCATTAAAACTAAAAGTATGCAAATGCAGAACAGGAACTTAGCCCAGAACAGGAACTTTCCCGATCCTTGATCTATTTAGCATCCAAGTGTCTTTCAAATGCATAGGTGCTAGAGAGCACACTTGACTTGGGACACCTACCAAATGTTCAAGAACTGAAAGACAAAAGATAACTTTCTCAGGGCTTGGGCTTCCTGCTCTTAGCATGTAAATCACAATACACATTTAGCTTATACCGTTATATTGGAATCTCACAGAACACAAATGTAATGCAAATTTAAAATTTGTAATAGTTCTTTTCAGAACCATAACTCTTGACAAATACGACATGGATGGTAATATGTTTGTACAAAACTACATGATGTAGCACACAATCATGTAGCATAAGAGTGGAAGTCCTGAAGCCCATGGCGTCTGAATAACTGTGACGTCTGTTTCCTGTAGTCCATTTCCCCTGTAGACTCATTCGGATGACTCTTTGTCCTCATGAAGCTTGTTCATGGATGTCTGAGGTGAAACTTTAAATCAGGGTGCTGCATATGAGATGACATGTACCGGAAACACAAGAAAACAAAGAAACAGCAGACCAGCAGTATTCGTGCATATTGACATTTTTGACTTCTGGTGATCGTATAGTGGTTTTGTTGACCTAGTCTTCAGTCATTTGACACCTATGGACCAGTGAGGTAAGGATGGACTAGTGGACGGGGAAAAACCTATGAGGATAATCTTCACATGCAGGGGTCGGCCCCGAGGCCTGTTGCGTTCGGTTCTTCCCTGGGCTCCTCACTGGTCTATGTGTCCTAGTCTGTCCCTGTAAGTGATTTGTAAACCTTTATTGTAAAAACATCTTCATCCTCCAATGAAACATCAGTCGTAGCAAACATCATAACATAGAGGATGGGTGTGATTGGAGTGTGCTGTAGCATAACTTTGAAGGCTGTGAGTGTACTTAACTAGCATTCTCTCAACAGCTAACACCTGAGCAAACTGCTCCAACAGTTGGGTAAAGTGGGCAGGGGCTGCTTCAGAGTAGCTAGCAGACTGAGTAGGAGCTGGGTAAAGCTGTTCATTTCTCCTAAAGTCTTTTTGCCTTTCCTGCACTCTTTCATCCAGTGTCCAGATTTCCCACAGTAATGGCAATTGCCCTCCCTCTTAGGACATTTACCTTTCTGCCGGTTCTCTGTGTTGACCTTAAAGGACGCTGCTGCAATCCTTACTCTGGCTTTAACATCAGAGTCTCTTTCCCATGTAGCTAGTGTGTTTAGGTTAGTTATGAGAGTTTTGATAGACCAAGTTAGATCTAGAAAAGGCAAGGCTTTTTCTGTCCTTCTTTCTGAACTCCTTCTCTCAGCTCATCTTTACTGGCATGTTGTAGCTCAGAAGTAACAGCTGACTCAAAACTATTGAATTCAGATTTGGTTAGAATTTGTGACATTGGCTGTGTGACTTCTGCCAACGACATGTCGTAGAGACGCATTTTGCTAATTAAGGCTCTTCTAAATTCAGGAAAATGTGTACGTGCTGAGGGTAAGCTCTGGGATGTTTTCTCTATATCTTTAGGTCCAAGCATTTTTGCAGTTGTTTGGACCTGGAAAACAGAAGAGTTGGGAGGAACACTTTCAATTCCCTCAATTCCCTGAGATCTTCTCCTAGCACCACACACCTTCACTGAATCTACAGACACCTCAGTTACTGATGTGAGGGCTACCTCAGTTTCAAGGAAAGCTTGCGAGTCAGGATAAGTGCTATCAGGCTGACTAACTTCCATCTCCGTTTTTTCTGAAGCTTTGTTGCGATTTAATTTCTTTGTCAAAGCAGATATCCTAGCACGTAGCTCTTGGTTCTGTTCCTCTAGTTCTGAGATGCGCTGAGATTGTTGTGTAGCTAGTGCTAAGCCAAATTCTCTGTGGCAACAGATAATGCCTTTCAAATTGTTCTCACGTAAACATGCTCCTAAAACCTTTTTACACTCCTCTACAGACCCAAGTCTTGTCTGGACGGATCTTATATTTCTGAGTTAGCTCTTGTCTAACTTCCTCAGTAATTATAAGGTCCATTTGCATGCCTAAATTTGCTATCTGACCACAAAGGAGTTGCGAGACCACCTTTTTCAGTTGTGGGAATCAATCTAGCATTCGTTTTGAACATTTTGTAAGAATTTCTTTTTGTTACTTACACAAGTAAAACAACGTAAGTAAACGTCTCTGATCAACAGAGGGTACACTTGTTAACACAGATCAACTATGGTTAACCTTCTCTAACAATGTAGAGGACGACACAAATATTAGCACGTAATGCCAATCTTCCCTGTTGGTTCAGAGAATGACGAATTCTTCCCTGCCTAAAACAGAGAATAACACAAACTATTAGCAAGTGATGCCAATCTTCCTGCCTAAAAACAGAGGATAACCAATAGTAGCATGTAATGCTAACCTTCCTTTCCTAAAACAGAGGATAACAAAACTATTAGCAAGTAATGCCAATCTCCCTGCCTAAACCAAAGGATAACAAATATTAGCATGTAATGCCAATCTTCCCTGTCTGAAACGGAGGATTACCAATTCTTCCCTAAAATTAATTTTTAGAGGATAACCTAGTTAACCAAACCCTACAGCTGTCTGTTAACTCTTCTCTGGTGGCGCAGAGGTGTACATGTACTGGTCTGTAATGGTGCTTTGGATAGAGTTACACTCACCAACCTTTGGTTGTACTGA